>NC_064929.1:67237663-67540996 GCF_023897955.1 Schistocerca gregaria
ATCAACAAGACTAGCAAGCGTTACCGCAGGACAACTCATCGCGGATGTTTCTGATCTAAATCTACATCCATACTCCGCAAGCCACCTGACGATGTGTGGCGGAGGGTACCTTGAGTACCTCCATCGGTTCTCCCTTCTATTCCAGTCTCTTATTGTTCGTGGAAAGAAGGATTGTCGATATGCTTCTGGGTGGGCTCTAATCCCTCTGATTTTATCCTCACGGTCTCTTCGCGAGATATACATAGGAGGGAGCAATATACTGCAGGACTCTTCGGTGAAGGTATGTTCTCGAAACTGCAACAAAAGCCCGTACCGAGCTACTGAGCGTCTCTCCTGCAGCGTCTTCCACTGGAGTTTATCTATCATCTCCGTAGCGATTTCGCGATTACTAAATGATCCTGTAACGAAGCGCGCTGCTCTCCGTTGGATCTTCTCTATCTCTTCTACACTCCTGGAAATTGAAATAAGAACACCGTGAATTCATTGTCCCAGGAAGGGGAAACTTTATTGACACATTCCTGGTGTCAGATAAATCACATGATCACACTGACAGAACCACAGGCACATAGACACAGGCAACAGAGCATGCACAATGTCGGCACTAGTACAGTGTATATCCACCTTTCGCAGCAATGCAGGCTGCTATTCTCCCATGGAGACGATCGTAGAGATGCTGGATGTAGTCCTGTGGAACGGCTTGCCATCCCATTTCCACCTGGCGCCTCAGGTGGACCAGCGTTCGTGCTGGACGTGCAGACCGCGTGAGACGACGCTTCATCCAGTCCCAAACATACTCAATGGGGGACAGATCCGGAGATCATGCTGGCCATGGTAGTTGACTTACACCTTCTAGAGCACGTTGGGTGGCACGGGATACATGCGGACATGCATTGTCCTGTTGGAACAGCAAGTTCCCTTGCCGGTCTAGGAATGGTAGAACGATGGGTTCGATGACGGTTTGGATGTACCGTGCACTATTCAGTGTCCCCTCGACGATCACCAGAGGTGTACGGCCAGTGTAGGAGATCGCTCCCCACACCATGATGCCGGGTGTTGGCCCTGTGTGCCTCGGTCGTATGCAGTCCTGATTGTGGCGCTCACCTGCACGGCGCCAAACACGCATACGACCATCATTGGCACCAAGGCAGAAGCGACTCTCATCGCTGAAGACGACACGTCTCCATTCGTCCCTCCATTCACGCCTGTCGCGACACCACTGGAGGCGGGCTGCACGATGTTGGGGCGTGAGCGGAAGACGGCCTAACGGTGTGCGGGACCGTAGCCCAGCTTCATGGAGACGGTTGCGAATGGTCCTCGCCGATACCCCAGGAGCCTCAGTGTCCCTAATTTGCTGGGAAGTGGCGGTGCGGTCCCCTACGGCACTGCGTAGGATCCTACTGTCTTGGTGTGCATCCGTGCGTCGCTGCGGTCCGGTCCCAGGTCGACGGGCACGTGCACCTTCCGCCGACCACTGGCGACGACATCGATGTACTGTGGAGACCTCACGCCCCACGTGTTGAGCAATTCGGCGGTACGTCCACCCGGCCTCCCGTATGACCACTATACGCCCTCGCTCAAAGTCCGTCAACTGCACATACGGTTCACGGTCCACGCTGTCGCGGCATGCTACCAGTGTTAAAGACTGCGATGGAGCTCCGTATGCCACGGCAAACTGGCTGACGGCGGCGGTGCACAAATGCTGCGCAGCTAGCGCCATTCGACGGCCAAAACCGCGGTTCCTGGTGTGTCCGCTGTGCCGTGCGTGTGATCATTGCTTGTACAGCCCTCTCGCAGTGTCCGGAGCAAGTATGGTGGGTCTGACACACCGGTGTCAATGTGTTCTTTTTTCCATTTCCAGGAGTGTATTAACCCTATCTGGTACGGATCCCACACTAACGAGCAGTATTCGAGCAGTGGGCGAACAAGCGTACTGTAACCTATTTCCTTTGTTTTCGGATTGCAATTCCTTAAGATTCTTCCAATGAATCTCAGTCTGGCATCCGCTTTACCCACGATCAACTTTATATGATCATTCCATTTTAAATCGCTCCTAATACCCACTCCCAGATAGTTCACGTAATTAACTGCTTCCAGTTGCTGACCTCCTATATTCTTTGATAAAGGATCTTTCTTTCTATATATTCGCAGCATATTACACTTGTCTACATTGAGATTCAATTGCCATTCCCTGCACCATGCTTCAATTCGCTGCAGATACTCATGCATTTCAGTACAATTTTCCATTGTTACAGCCTCTCGATACCCCACAGCATAAGGTGCAAAAAGCCTCAGTGACCTTCCGATGTCATCCACAAGGTCATTTATGTATATTGTGAATAGCAACGGTCCTATGAGAGTCCCCTGCGGCACACCTGAAATCACTCTTACTTCGGAAGACTTTTTTCCATTGGGAATGGCATGCTGCGTTCTGTTATCTAGGAAGTCTTGAATCCAATCACACAATTAGTCTTATAGTCCATATGCTCTTTCTTTGTTCATTAAACGACTGTTGGAAACTGTATGGAACGCCTTGCGGAAGTCGAAAAACACGGCATCTACCTGTGAACCCGTGTCTATGGCCCTACGAGTCTCGTGGACGAATAGCGCGAGCTGGGTTTCACGCGATCGTCTTTTTCGAAACCCAAAATGGCTCTGAGCACTATGAGACTTAACATCTTAGGTCATCAGTCCCCTAGAACTTAGAACTACTTAAACCTAACTAACCTAAGGACATCACACAACACCCAGCCATCATGAGGCAGAGAAAATCCCTGCCCCGCCGGGAATCGAACCCGGAAACCCGGGCGTGGGAAGCGAGAACGCTACCGCACGACCACGAGGTGCGGGCTTTTCGAAACCTATGCTCATTCCTACAGAGTAGATTTCCAGTCTCCAGAAAAGTCATTATACTCGAACATAATACGTGTTCCAAAATTCTACAACTGATCGACGTTAGAGATATAGGTCTATCGTTCTGCACATCTGTTCGACGTCCCTTCTTGAAAACGGGGATGACCTGTGCCCTTTTCCAATCCTTTGGAACGCTACGCTCTTCTAGAGACCTAAATGTAAGTGAAAGCTGGAAGCATGAATGGACAACAAAAACATTGGGAACAAGAGCCCATCACCTTGAACCCCCAAGAAGCCAAAAGGTTTTGAACTACCGAGGAACCTCTGGTGCCGGCTAGAGTGGCCGAACGGTTCTAGGCGCTTCAGTCTGGATCCGCGCGACCGCTATGGTCGCAGGTTCGATTCCTGCCACGGGCATGGATGTGTGTGATGTCCTTAGGTTAGTTAGGTTTAAGTAGTTCTAAGTTCCAGGGGACTCTTGACCTCAGATGTTGAGCCCCATACTGCTCAGAGCCATTTGAACCTGTGGTGCCGCCGCCTCAACACGTTGTAATGTCTCTTGCAGCGGTCTCTCCGCGATATTTTCAGAAATTTTATAAATTATATAACTCAGTACGTATCTCGAAATATCTCTTCTTACCTTAGCGATTCCTAAACTTTAATATACGATGATTATCAATGCAAAGTAGTTTCAAGCCCTATTATTCCTTGGAGCGTCCATTTACTCCATGGAATAGCTTCTCTGCTATCTATGTTTTCTCTTATGAAACGAATGATTCAAATTTTGCGGATTAGCCGTGAAAGGAGGAGGATGTATATGTATGTATTGTTGCGCTAGTCGCCATCTTGATGAGCTTCTGAATGAGAAGGATTTTAATACATGAACTAAACTAAAGTAAGTGTGTTCGCGTATTATTTAACTGATTATTACTGACAGTGTCTGCTTACGACGCTGTGTTGTACGGGATCAGTGGGGAACGTCTTATTTACACTGGACGAACCTGCCGTTTTGTACGCTCAAGATATCCAGTTTAATACTTTCAATAAATGGGCTAACACGGTCTTACCAGCAGATATCCGGTCTTCCCCATGTGATCACCGAAAGTTAATAATTATTACAAATGTTTCCGGGAGATCGACTGACAATTTTCGTCGCCCCGAGACTTCGAAATTGCTTCACTGCCTTATGGAATTTAAGTTAAGCTCAATTTAATCAGGATAGAACAGTATTGAACTGTGTGAAAGTGATAAGCCTGCTTTGTAAATGAAAATTCCCTTAATATACGCATGTTTTTTTCGCTATCCTGATCACTGAAGCTAAATCAGGCCGGTGTGAGAGAGGTTTTTAAATTTTAGATCCCACAAAAAATATTAAAACGTTAAGTACTGGACATGGTTGTTGTAGCTACTTCAGGTACAAATGGAGCTGGATCAGTTCGCCAATGTGTAAATGTAATCAAGAAGAGCAGACAATTTAACATTTAGTCCAACTTCATTCATATCCTGGAATTCCCGACGACTTGTTCACTCTCACACCCAGCTTAATTAATTGGTTGAAAATCACGGACTTTGAGGTTTAATCTTGTCTTATATCATATTTATATTGTATAAAATCACTTGCCTCGTATCAACTGAATATTGGGTAAAATCACCATACGATTAAATAAATAAGCACTGAGAACTCGACGGAAATGCCGCTGCTCCCGGTCGTTATGCGAAGGCACTGCATTGCCCGTGGTAAGAGGTGATGACTGAAACTTGGTACTCCCAGCTCACTCTTGACACTATGGAATCTCGGAATATTGAATTCCCTAACGATTTCCGATGCGGAATGTTCCGTGCGTCAACCTGCAACTACCATTCCGCGTTCAGAGACTGTTAATTCCCGTCGTGTGGCCACAGTCACGTCAGAAATCTTTTCACATGACTCACCCGAGTACAAATGACAGCTCGGCCAATGAACTACGTTCTTATTCGCTGTGTACGCGATGCTACCGCCATCTGTATATGTCCATGTCGCTATCCTCTTACTTTTGTCAGCTCATTGTATACAGGGTGTTACGAAAAGGTACGGCCAAACTTTCAGGAGACATTTCTCACACACAAATAAAGAAAAGATGTTAAGTGGACATGTGTCCGGAAACGCTTCATTTCCATGTTAGAGCTCATTTTACTTTCGTCAGTATGCTTCCTCGATTCACCGCCAGTTAGCCCAGTTGAAGGAAGGTAATGTTGACTTCGGTGCTTGTGTTGACATGCGACTCATTGCTCTACAGTACTACCATCAAGCACATCAGTACGTAGCATCAACAGGTTAGTGTTCATCACCAACGTGGTTTTGCAGACAGTGCAGTGTTTACAAATGCGGAGTTGGCAGATGCCCATTTGATGTATGGATTAGCACGGGGCAATAGCCGTGGCGCGATACGTTTGTATCGAGACAGAATTCCAGAACGAAGGTGTCCCGACAGGAAGACGTTCGAAGCAATTGGTCGGCGTCAAGGGAGCACGGAGCATTCCAGCCTATCACTCGCGAATGGGGAAGACCTAGAACGACGAGGACACCTGCAATGGACGACGCAATTCTTGGTGCAGTTGACGATAACCACAATGTCAGCGTCAGAGAAGTTGCTGCTGTACAAGGTAACGTTGACCACGTCACTGTATGGAGAGTGCTACGGGAGAACCAGTTGTTTCCGTACCATGTACAGCGTGTGCAGGCACTATCAGCAGCTGATTGGCCTCCACGGGTACACTTCTGCGAATGGTTCATCCGACAATGCGTCAGTCCTCATTTCAGTGCAAATGTTCTCTTTACGGATGAGACTTCATTCCAACGTGATCAAATTGTAAATTTTCACAATCAACATGTGTAGGCTAACGAGAATGCGCACGTAATTGTGCAATCACGTCATCAACACAGATTTTCTGTGAACGTTTGGGAATGCGTTGTTGGTGATTTATTGATTGGGCCGCATGTTCTTCCACCTACGCTCAATGGAGCACGTTATCACGATTTCATACGGGATACTCTACCTGTGCTGCTAGAACATGAGCCTTTGCAAGTACGACACAACATGTGGTTCATGCACGATGGAGCTCCTGCACATTTCAGTCGAAGTGTTCGTACGCTTCTCAACAACATATTCGGTGACCGATGGATCGGTAGAGGCGGACCAATTCCATGGCCTCCACGGTCTCCTGACCTCAACCCTCTTTACTTTCATTTATGGGGGCATTTGAAGGCTCTGGTCTACGCAAGCCCGGTACAAAATGTAGAGACTTTTCGTGCTCGTATTGTGCACGGCTGCGATACAATACGCCATTCTCCAGGGCTGCATCAGCGCATCAGGGATTCCATGCGACGGAGGGTGGATGCATGTAATCTCGCTAACAGAGGACATTTTGAACATTTTCTGTAATAAAGTGTTTGAAGTCACGCTGGTATGTCCTGTTGCTGTGTGTTTCCATTCCATGATTAATGTGATTTGAAGAGAAGTGATAAAATGGAAAGAAAGCGTTTCCGGACACATGTCCACATAACATATTTTCTTTCTTTGTGTGTGAGGAATGTTTCCTGAAAGTTTGGCCGTACCTTATTGTAACACCCTGTATACTGTATCTGTAGACTCCTCATGAAATGAGCTACTTTCGTCTGCCTATGTTTAAAAAATACCGAAGATAAGTGGGCGGACACATCAGTGGCAATGCTCTTCCTCTCAGAAGGTAAGCGTGTGAACTCTGACGTGAAAGTAGCTCCGTCCAGGCGTGTCGAAACAAATTGCGAGAAAGAAAAAGAGTGGAAGAACGCGGTGAAAAGAGAAAAATTGTTCTGGCTACGGAAGGGAAGGCAGGCGCGCTTTTAACGGCGGAAAAATAAATATGTAAAAAACAAGGCAGAACAGCGTAATTTGCATACGTCTTTATTTGTAACGAGGATAAGAATGGCATTTAAGAGGAGAATGAATGTTTCGTAAGACGTCAAGACAGGGGGGTTTGGGGGGGGGGGGGGGGAGAAGACAGGGCGAAGGCTATGGTAGGCACAGACAATGAGTTGTAAAAAAACAAGAGAGGAGAAAGGACAGAGAGAGAGAGAACGTGTATTTCTTCTCCGGGCAGGGCACCGCAGTGCGATACACAGAATTTGCATCCGCTGAATGCCCGCACGGAATGAGCTGCAATCTCTGAACGCCCTCTGTTGGTAGCCCTGTCTGGGGGTTACCCCAGCGGGCGGGGAGTGGGTTACTGTGACGTAGCTACCTAGGAGCGCAGCCCCTCTGCCCTCTTTTATATACGCGGCGGCCATTCCGAGCTATTTTATTTCCATAAATGCATGAAGACGGACGCAGATAGAGAACAGCGAAACAACAACAGGCAAAAGTTGAGCAACTACAGGGGAGTTTGAGACGGGACGAAAGTGGCTCGGGTGCGTTTTCGCTCGGCCACGCAGCTTCTGTCGACAATGACGTAGCTAACGGCGTCATTCCCATTCCGCGTAAATGGCGACGACTTCCGGAAACTCTGGTGTGACGATGCGGTACTAGTGCAGAAAAATTCCGTAGGAGAGATTTTAGCAGCAACTCTGATCACGGTTCCTCGACGCTAAATAGACAGTAGCTTTGCGCGTCATGCGTCTAATGTCCAGCGTGCCAGCCACACCAAAAACTTTCAGTGTATGACTTGCCGTTTTAGTAATTAATCGGGAGCTCGGTTTGATGCAACTCTCCATCCTAGTCTACCCCATCCAAATCTGCGCCATTATTACACCCTGCATCCACTTGAATCATTACTGTTCTCAAGTGTTTGTACCCCTCTAAAATTGTCACCTCACTAAACCTTCCTCTACCGAGCTACCTATTCCGTGACATCTTACAATGTCTGCTACCTACTTACCATTTGTTTTAGTCAAGCTGTGTCAAAAAAACTCCTTTCTCTCAAATCTGATTCACCACCTCCACTCCAGTTACCTGATCTGTTTAACGGTATTCTTCTGTCGCACTGCGATTCCAAAGTTTCCCTTCTCCTGTTATCTGTACAATCTGTCGCTCATATTTCAGTTTCATATATTCGTACACCCCAGACAAATACACGGCCCAGTCACATTAATCTGAGCACACACTGTGTTCTACTTACGTCAGCGTACAATATCAACTCACGGGCGGCAGATGGCAGCCCTGGCGTTGGAGGGTATATAAAGTGGGGGACGCTGGAATCTGTACAGTCGTTGCAGTAGTGTGAAAACGGCTCAGCAGAATTCACAACCATCAGCTATTTCGCTCTATAAAATACCTTTTATACTTTATTTTGATGTCTTACGATATCCTTTATGTCTTATATATTGCATAATGTTATGCAATGAAGAGTGACACACGTTTTAAAACCCTAGTATCGCTATGGACAGGAAAATTTCCCGAAAACGCTAACGCGAAAAAAAGATTCAAATGGCTTTAAGAACTATTGGACTTAACATCTGAGGTCATCAGTCCCCTAGAACATAGAACTACTTAAACCTAACTAACCTAAGGACATCACACACATCCATGCCAGAGGCGACCGTAGCAGCCGCACAATTCGAGACTGAAGTGCCTAGAACCGTTCGGCCACAACGGCCGGATAATGTGCAAAATAACGTGAAATTAGCGGCATTTGCCTCGTAAAAGTACTACAATCTGAGGAAGGCAGTTACTAATATTCGTAACTGATGGTTTTTGAACATTAAACATGCGTTTTACTCATGGCTGATTCGTGTATATTGTCAAAATGATAGTTCAATTCCCACGTAACAAGCTTCGGTGTGACCACGAAAATAGCATCAAAATTAGCAAAATAAATAAATAAAAATAAAAAATAAGACAAATTTGCGAGTCTGGCAAAAAGGACTGAATTCGAGCGTAAAATAAAACGATATTATCCTGTCCCTAGAGATCTGTCATTTCAATTGTAAGTAGAAAATATGACTCTGCATCTGCTAAAACTTATTATTTCGTGTAATTATGAAAATTTTGAAATTTTAGCACGAAAAGCTGTACATTTAATTTCTAGCAAGGTTTACAAAATTATATACCAGTTGACCAAAACAATGCCTGACAACGAAGTAAATCATCTAATCTACCTTGCCTCAAATTTTATCGTTTTACTACTTCCTGTCAGCATTTCGTACGAAGTTTTTGTGCAATGGAGTCGAGTTACGATTTCATGTGCTATAGAAAGGATACATATTCACTTGGATATCGTACACAAGTGCAGCGAACTGACGTTAAAAGTTGTTAATCTGGTATTCGAGGAGTCAAAAATAAAAATGTTGGAAATGTAGACGTTTATTTCATTTCGAACTTAATGGTTCGCGAAACAGTTTAGTTTTTTCACACAATCGACATGTGTCTTTGGACACACTCCTGGCAAGAATATAACGCGATCAACTTGAGGACAATCAGCCAAGTAAGAGAGTTGTATTTGAACAAAATGAACTTGCCCTTCACTGACGATTTCTTCAGAGTAATGACGGCAGTCCGTTCAGAGGAAAAGTCATTGTATAGGTATTAATGAAGTGGCGTGTTACAGTACCGGGAAATAATACACTACTGGCCATTAAAATTGCTGCACAAGAACAAATGAAGATGATAAACGGGTATTCATATTATACTAGAACTAACATTTGATTACATTTTCACGCAATTTGGGTGCATAGCTCCTGAGAAATCAGTACCCAAAACAACCACCTCTGGCCGTAATAACGGCCTTGATACGCCTGGGCGTTGAGTCAAACAGAGCTTGGATGGCGTGTGCAGGTACAGCTGCCCATGCAGCTTCAACACGATACCACAGTTCATCAAGAATAGTGACTGGCGTATTGTGAGGAGCCAGTTGCTCGGCGACCAGATGTTTTCAGTTGGTGAGAGATCTGGAGAATGTGCTGGTCAGGGCAGCAGTCGAACATTTTCTGTATCCAGAAAGGCTCGTATAGGACCTGGAACATGCGGTCGTGCATTATCCTGTTGAAATGTAGGGTTTCGCAGGGATCGAATGAAGGGTAGAGCCACGGGTCGTAACACATCTGAAATGTAACGTCCACTGTTCAAAGTGCCGTCAATTGAAACAAGAGGTGACCGAGACGTGTAACCAATGGCACCCTATCCATCACGCCGGGTGATACGCCAGTATGACGATGAAGAATACACGCGACCATCATGATGCTGTAAACAGAACCTGGATTCATCCGAAAAAATGACGTTTTCCCGTTTGTGCTCCCCAGGTTTGTTGTTGAGTACACCATCGCAGTCGCTCCTGTCTGTGATGCAGCGTCAAGGGTGACCGCAGCCATGGTCTCTGAGCTGATAGTCCACGCTGCTACAAACGTCGTCGAACTGTTCGTGCAGATGGTTGTCGTCTTGCAAACGTCCCCATCTGTTGAGTCAGGGATCGAGACGTGGCTGCACGATCCGTTACAGCCGTGCGGATAAGATGCCTGTCATCTCGACTGCTAGTGATACGAGGCCGTTGGGATCCAGCACGGTGTTCCGTATTACCCTCCTGAACCCACCGAGTCAATATTCTGCTAACAGTCATTGGATCTCGACCAACGCGAGCAGCAATGTCGCGATACGATAAACCGCAATCGAGATAGTCTACAATCCGACCTTTATCGAAGTCGGGAACGTGATGGTACGCATTTCTCCTCCTTACACGGGGCATCACAACGACGTTTCACTAGGCAACGCCGGTGAACTGGTGTTTGTGTATGAGGAATCGGTTGGAAACTCCTCATGTCAGCACGTTGTAGGTGTCGCCACCGGCGCCAGCCTTGTGTGAATGCTCTGAAAATCTAATCATTTGCTTATCACACCATCTTCTTCCTGCCGGTTAAATTTCGCGTCTGTAGCACGTTATCTTTGTGGTGTACTGTACAAAGGAAACGGTAGTCATTCTGATCCAAAACGACAGCTCACCCTGTACCTGGTACATCACCAACGAAACACGAAACGAACTGATGCGTTAGTGTCGTCACATAAATTTGATTGAAAGCCAAAGAGCACTGAAAAGCAAAACTGTGCGGTCTAGCGATATATAAACTACTGAATGTTTCACGAGAGGTAGCACAAAATGACGTGAAAGTAATGTTACGTGAGTGGGATGCAACAATACCGCTCAAAAACAAGTAGAAAGTGTCATAGACGGGGAACATGTGTTCACCGTTCATTTTCAAGCAAAGTTTTGCCCGGTTTCGCGTTCACGTGCAGGACACGTTCTGTATTGGGCGGAGAAGTGGCCCGATGCGGCGAACAAGGTGCGCCAACCCCGGCGCGGCAAAAACAGTGCCATCAGGCAGCCGTCCCGGCTGAGTAATGGTGGCAGCCCTGGCGACGGCGAGCTGCAATAAGGCCCGCCCACCCACTGCCACTCTGACCCCAGCTCACCTCACCTCGTCTCGACAGAATTTCAATCTGGTCGCCGACCGCAGAATCTCACCATACCATAAACCCGTGAAAGCCACTGGTACCCTGGCACTACCTATCCGCACACTACGTGTAACGCCGGAATGCATATCCTCCAATATCCATCGTACTGTACATTTTTTCCCTTGTTTTGTTACCTGAAGATATGACATTTCGGTGTTTTACAATATATATATATATATATATATATATATATATATATATATATATATATATATATAAGGGTGTCACCTAACATTATCGCTGGATATATTTCGTAAACCACATCAAATACTGACGAATCGATTCCACAGACCGAACGTGAGGAGAGGGGCTAGTGTAATTGGTTAATACAAACTATAAAAAAATGCACGGAAGTATGTTTTTTAACACATACCTAGGTTTTTTAAAAATTGGAACCCCGCTAGTTTTGTTAGCACATCTGAACATATAAACAAATACGTAATCAGTGGCGTTTGTTGCATTGTAAAATGTTAATTACATCCGGAGATATTGTAACCTAAAGTTGACGCTTGAGTACCACTCCTCCGCTGTTGGATCGTGTGTATCGGAGAGCACCGAATTACGTAGGGATCCAAAGGGAACGGTGATGGACTTTAGGTACAGAAGAGACTGGAACAGCACATTACGTCCACATGCTAACACCTTTTTATTGGTCTTTTTCACTGACACACATGTACATCACGATGATGGGTGAGGTACACGTACACACGTGGTTTCCGTTATCAATAGAGTGTGTCCCGCATGTCATGCTAGTACATGTTCAAAGTGGTGGCCATCATTTGCTGCACACAATAGCAATCTCTGGCGTAATAAATGTCGTACACGCCGCAGTACATCTGGTGTAATGTCGCCGCAAGCTGCCACAATATGTTGTTTCACATCCTCTGGGGCTGTAAGCACATCACGGTACACATTCTTCTTTTACGTACCCCACAGAAACAAGTCCAGAGATGTAAGATCAGGAGAACGGGCTGGCCAATTTATGCGTCCTTCACGTTCTATGAAACGCCAGTCGAACGTGTACCTTACCCCTCATGGTAATGTACATGTACGTCAGTGAAAAAGACCAATAAAAAGGTGCTAGCATGTGGACGTAATGTGCTGTTCCAGTCTCTTCTGTACCTAAGGTCCATCACCGTTCCCTTTGGATCGCTACGTAATTCGGTGCTCTCCGATACACACGATCCAACAGCGGAGGAGTGGTACTCAAGCGTCAACTTTAGGTTACAATATCTCCGGATGTAATTAACATTTTACAATGAAACAAACGGCACTGATTACGTATTTGTTTATATGCTCAAATGTGCTAAGACAACTAACGGGGTTCCATTTAAAAAACCGTAGGTTTGTGTTAAAAAACATACTTCTGTGCATTTTTTTATAGTTTGTATTAACCAATTACACTAGCCTCTCTCCTCACGTTTGGTCTGTGGAATCGATTCGGCAGTATTTGATGTGGTTTACGAAATATATCCAGCGGTAATGTTAGGTGACTCACCCTGTATATACATGCATTTATGTCGATGTATAATTGGTTTGTTTCGTAAATATTATATATATTTTTACGCTGGGTCTTGCCTAGGGAAAACTATGCTATCGAACGATTACATAGATAGGTCGTGTGGAGAACCAAAGTGTTTACGATATTTGGTAGTGTTAACTCTGGCGCGTGGAGCGCGGGCAGAGCATAGAGAGTCTGGCTGGAGTAGGGCGGTGGAGCAGGTGTGTTCTGTGACGCTCCCGCGAGTTGCAGCGCTTTCGGGGTTTGGCAGCATGTAATTGCGTTCGACTTGCTATGATAGTTTCTAGTACGGTGTCGCTGACGGGAAACATTAGCTGGCACACATCAAGAACCCATTTCGCCTGGTGACCGTGTCGAGAAGAAGGCGCGCCAACATCCAGCTTCTGCAACAGCTACGGCCGACAATGAGTGACTGTCGGCACCTCCTCGATCGACGACTTCAAACCTTCAATCAACCAACAAGGAAGACTGGAAGCACGTAAAGTTTTAGAACTGTATGGCAGACCTCAGCTTTTCAAACTCTTCCATTTTGAAACAGCTTAGCATTGTTCCAATTGCATTACGAAGCGGCGTCCCTTCCTTTTCCGAAATGAACCCGAGTGTTGTTGAAATTCAAACGCCAGCATTAACGTAGTATCATTCCATTTCGCTGCTTTAATTTCAAAGTTCAGTTAAAGTAAACATTAGCTGGCTACAATGACTAAACAGAACTATATTTAGATTACACAAGCACAAATTAAGAGTGCGAGTTATGTTGCCATATTTTAGCTTACCTGTGACTGTAGCTCAGCTTGGTACATACTAAATTTTACTATTGTTAATTGTTCAAAATCATTTAATTCAAATTCAAAGTTAATTGCGTAGATTCAAGTTACTTTTGAGATGGTTGTTGAGGTACCCAAAGTCTAACATTATTTTATTTAATTTCGCCGTGCTTCAGAAATAAAGATCACTATTAATTTCAGACACTAAATTAACTTTCAATTTTCCGGTTTTATTAATTCTTTGCTAAATTAAGTCAAGAGTGTAGCGAAATTTATTATTTCTGACAAACATTCAGTTTCCTCTCAACAGTGTCAACCTTCAGTTGCCACGCTTTTAGTGCTACTTAAAATGAGCATTAACCTTTCTTTTTCAGTCATTCTTTAATGAACTGGCGACCGTAATTTTCATATCTCAAATATCTAATTAACGTCAGTTAATTGTTAACGTAACGACCGCACATTTACTATCTTTTAAACTTCAACCTTTTTCAAAATTAATTTCCACCACTTTCATTTGCATTTTTCCTTTCATTTATATATAACCCTTCGTCCCTCTTTACCGACAGATTAACTTCGGTGACGGTTGCTTTCCGAAATTTCCATTAGGTACACGCGGCTTAATTTTTCACTGTCATTATGGTGGATAACTGAGGGGGAGGTTACAAATGGGACTTCAAAAAACAGGTTACACACAATACTGAGGTGACAAACGTCATGGGATAGCGATATATAGAGATGGTGGTACTATCACGTACATAAGGAGCTGTCGTTTGTACTCAGGTGACTCATGTGGAAAGGGACGGGATTAGCAGACTTTCAGAGCTGAATGGTAGCTGCAGCTAGACGCATGGGACGTTCAATTTCGGAAATAGTTAGGAAATTCAATATTCCGTGATCCACAGTGTCAAGAGTCTGACGAAAATGCCACAATGACCACGGACAACGCAGTGGCCGACGGCCTTCACTTAACGACCGAGAGCAGCGGCGTTTATGTAGAGTTGTCAGTGCTAATAGACAAGCAACGCTGCGTGATAGAACGGCAGAAATCAATGTGGGACGTACTTCTAAAGCATCCAACAAGGCAGTCGGGCGAAATTTGGCTTTAATGGGCTATGGCAGCAGACGACTGACGCGAGTGCCTTTGCTTACAAAATATATTGCGAATACATAGAAAGAAGGATCCATTATTGTATAATTATATGATAGGGGAACAAACACTTGTAGCTGTTACTTCTGTAAAATATCTGGGAGTATGCGTGCGGAACGCATTTGAAGTGGAATGATCATATAAAATTAATTGTTGGTAAGGCGGGTACCAGGTTGAGATCCCTTTGGCGAGTCCTTAAATGTAGTCCATCAACAAAGGAGGTGGCTTACAAAAGACTCGTTCGACCTATACTTAAGTATTGCTCATCAGTGTGGGATCCGTACCAGATCGGGTAGACGGAGGAGATAGAGAAGATCCAAAGAAGAGCGGCGTGTTTCGTCACAGGGTTATTTGGTAAGCGTGATAGCGTTACGGAGATGTTTACCAAACTCTAGTGGTAAACTCTGCAAGAGAGGCGCTCTGCATCGAGGTGTAGCTTGGTAGGTAGGTGGTTAGTGTTTAACGTCCCGTCGACAACGAGGTCATTAGAGACGGAGCGTAAGCTCGGGTAAGGGAAGGATGGGGAAGGAAATCGGCCGTGCCCTTTCAAAGGAACCATCCCGGAATTTGCCGGAAACGATTTTGGGAAATCACGGAAAATCTAAATCAGGATGGCTGGAGACGGGATTGAACCGTCGTCCTCCCGAATGCGAGTCCAGTGTGCGAACCACTGCGCCACCTCGCTCGGTGGTGTAGCTTGCTGCCCAGGTTTCGAGAGGGTACGTTTCTGCATGAGGTATCGAATATATTGCTTCCCCCTACTTATACCTACCGAGGAGATCACGAGTGTAAAATTAGGGAGATTCGAGCGCGCACGGAAGCTTTCCGGCAGTCGTTCTTCCCGCGAACCATACGCGACTGGAACAGGATAGGGAGGTAATGACAGTGGCACGTAAAGTGCCCTCCGCCACACACCGTTGGGTAGCTTGCGGTGTATAAATGTAGATGTAACAGCACGACATGGTCTGCAGCGTCTCTCCTGGACTCGTGACCATATTGTTTGGACCCTAGACGACAGGAAAACCTTGACCAGGACAGATCAGTCCCGATTGCAGTTGATAAGAACTGATGGTAGGGTTGCAGTGTGACGCATACCTCACGGAGCCATGAACCGATGTTGCCAACAAGGTACTGTGTAAGCAGCTCCATAGTGGTGTACGATGCGTTCATATGGAATGGACTACTAGGTCCTTTGATCCAACTGAACCAATAATTGACGAAGTGCTTACGTTCGGCTACTTGGAGACCATTTACAGCCATTCATGGTCTTCATATTCCCAACCAACGATGGGATTCTTATGGATGACTGTACGCCTCGTCATCAGGCCAAAGTTGTTCGCGATTGGGTTGAGGCACATTCCGCCCAATTCGAGAGAATGATTTGGCCACCCAGATCGTCTGACACAAATCCCATCGAACATTTATGCGATGTAATCGAGAGGTCAGTTCGTGCGCGAAGGCCTGCACTGGTAACGCCATCGCAATTATGGAAGTTTTGAAGTTTGTGGTAAGTTCCAATGGGACCAAATTGCTGAGGTCATCAGTCCCTAGGCTTACACACTACTTAATCTAACTTAAACTAATTTACGCTAAGGACAAAACACACACACACACACACACACACACACACACACACACACACACACACACACACACAAACACACACACACGCACGCACACACCCATGCCCGAGGCTGGACTCGAACCTCCGACGGGAGGAGCCGCGCAAACCGTGACAAAGCGCCTGAGACCACACGACTTCCCCGCGCGGCTCGCTGTTCTGGACGGCTATATTTCTGCACCAGACTTCCAACGACATGGTTGAGTCCATACTACGTTGAGCCGTACGGCCTCACTCTACGAGGTATTCCCTGACTTTTGTTAATCAATGTATTATGGTAGGCCAAAGACCTTTTACTGAACGCTGAACTATGCTCCAAAGTGACACAGATACGTGACACTATGTTTCAACATATTCAGCAAGTCATTGTAAATAATGGTAGGAGCATTCTATCAGTCGTTCGACTGCTCGACGAGCCGGCCGCGGTGGTCTCGCGGTTCTAGGCGCGCAGTCCGGAACCGTGCGACTGCTACGGTCGCAGGCTCGAATCCTGCCTCGGGCATGGATGTGTGTGATGTCCTTAGGTTATTTAGGTTTAACTAGTTCTAGGGGACTGATGACCTAAGATGTTAAGTCCCATAGTGCTCAGAGCCATTTGAACCATTTTTTTGACTGCCCGACGATAGAAATCCATTCCTTGGACACAGAGCCATTCGAGAACCGCTGTGTGAATATGTCCACATCCTTGGAAAAATCTGTGACTGCTACGAATCAGCTGGAGGTGTCGACTGCCTGGACATTAACGTTCATGGTCGGTGTTGATTGCCTTTCTTCCCGATCAGCATCTTCCAAGCTTTGTTCAAATAGTTGGCACAATTTTACTACGGCTGGAACCGCACTTTATTTAAACCTTTTTTCTTTTGGTCATCAGCCTTCTGATTGGTTTGATGCAGTCTGCCATGAATTTGTCTAATGTGCCAACCTGTTCATTTCACAGTAGTACTTGCACCTTACATCCTGTCCGCAGCTCGTGGTCTAGTGGCTAGCGTTGCTGCCTCTGTATCACGGTGTCCCTGCTTCGATTCTCGGTCGGGTGGGGGATTTTCTGTGACCGAGGACTGGGTGTTTGTGTTCTCCTCCTCCTCCTCCTCCTCCTCCTCCTCACCCTCATCAGTATCATCATCGTCACCATCATCATTGGTGACAGTTTCTGGATTGGATTGAGATAAAAATTGGACTGTGTAAAAATTGGGACTTTGTACGGGCGCTAATGACCGCGCAGTTGAGCGCCTCCACAAACTAAACATCGTCAAACCTTAGATTCAAATGGCTCTGAGCACTATGGGACTTAACATCTGAGGTCATCAGTCCCCTAGAACTTAGAACTACTTAAACCTAACTAACCTAAGGACATCACACACATCCATGCCCAAGGCAGGACTGGAACCTGCGACCGTAGCGGTCGCTCGGCTCCAGAATGTAGCGCCCAGAACCGCACAGACCTTACGTCCTCAATGATTTGTTGCATGTATTCCAGTATGTCTATCCTACAGTTTTTACCCCCTACAGTTCCCTCTAGCACCACGGAAGTTACTGCCGTATGTCTTAACACACATACCACCATCCTGTGTCTTCCTCTTGTCAGTGTTTCTGTATGATCCTTTCTTCGCTCTTTCTGCGGAGAACCTCATCAGTCCCTTACCAGTCCACCTGGTTTCCAACATTCTTACGTTTCACCACATCTCATACGCTTCTATTCTCTCCGCTCCAATATTTCCGCTGTCCATGTTCACTACCATACTATGCTGTGCTCCAGACGTACATTCTCACAAATGTATGCTGAAGTTAAGGGCTACGTTTCATACTAATAGACTTCCTTCGAGAACGCCACTTTCTCTGTTCTAATCTGCTTTCTGTGTCATCCTTGCTCATTCCGTTATAGATTATCTTGCTTCAAAGGTAGTAGAATTCGTGCACTTTGTCTACTTCGTGATCAACAGTCCTGATGGCACGTTTCTCGCTGTTCTAAATTCCACTGCTTCTGATTCATTCCTTCTTTCTTCGGTATCCTCTCAGTCCACATTCTGCACTCACTGGACTGTTCGTTTCATCCAACCAATCCTGTAATTCTTCTTCACGTTCAATGAGGATAGCAATGTCATCAGCCATTCTCATCAATGATATGCTTTGACCCTCTATTTCAATCCCAGTTTTGAACATTTCTTTTATTTCCGTCATTGCTTCTTCGATGTATAGATTAAACAGAAGGGACGAAAGACTGCATCCTTGCCCTACGTACTTCTGTTCCATCGAATCTTATTGTTCCCTCTTCTTCTTGTACATATCGTAAGTTACCATTCTTTCCCTATTTTTCTCAGAATTTAACACGTCTTGTACGGTTTTCCACTATCGAACGCTTTTTCCAGGTCGGCGAGTCCTATGAACGTATCATCATTTAAAGGCAAACTGATCCTCAGGAACAGATCCTCAGTTTTCTTTTCCACTCTTCCGTGTATTATTCTCATCACCAACTTGGACTGATGATCTATTAAGCTCACTGTGAGACAATTCTGGAAAAGAAATGATCGTCGGAAGACTCACTTAGCATATGGAAGACTGACTCAGAATATGAAAAAGTCAAAGCAACCTTCGGTGAAATTAAAAGTAAGGACGGCAACATAGGAGTGCAGTGGGAGTTGCACTGTTAAACCAATAGGAGAGAGCAGAGTGTTTGGAACAGTACACTGAAGACCTCTATGAGGGGGAGGAATTGTCTAACGACGTGACTGAAAAAGAAATTGGAGCTGATGAGAAAGAGATAGATGAGCCATTATTACACTGCTTACTTACCTCTTAATCGGACAATACCGGGTTCATGCTGAGAGTCAGAGACGTATATTGCAATAGCTCATCACCCACTGCTTCGCTCCCGGTAACTGTGGTAGGCACTAAGTTTTATTTTGTTCACAAATTGTAGATTCTTCTAAATGTCTCGCGCTAATTAAAGCCACAAAAGTATGGTCTTTTCCGAATGTACTTCTGACCAAACAGCGATTTTGGTAGTTAGAATGTGATGTTTTTGTTTATCATGCCTTTTGCAGTGACAAATTTCCAAAGAAACTTCTTTGGATATTTCTTTATTTCTAACCGAGAACTGTTCCCAAATATTTAGTTTTAAAAACTTTGTAACATTAGGAAATATCTTCTTGACACTATTCATCTCGTATTTCACTCCCTCAAGAACTGAATTTCCTAAAACAGTTAAACATGTATTTTTTATTTCTAACTCTGAAGTCAAATATCACTTTTCATACTTATATCTTTAAAAACACTTTAGTAGTCCTTTCATGATGACTTATTTTCAAAAAATCTTTCATCCACTACTTTTCTCCCCTAGGGGATGAGTTTCCAAAAAAGCTAAAATATTATTTTTTTTATTTCTGACTGAGGAACGAAATACCTATGTTCGTTGTTCTAGCTCGAAAGTTAAAGGCATTTTCAAAAATCTTTGCATCTCGTATTTCATCCTCTTTTCAGAGGCATTTCGAACAGTCCCTTCTTTATTGATGCCTAGTATAAGATAAACATCCTCCCCAAATTTCAAGTTTCTATCCGTGGTAGTTTGAGTTGATTGATGATGAGTCACTCAGCACTTTATCTTTTATGTACTTAGATTTACCTCACAATTCAGTAACGTCGTGAAATGTATTAATCTCCTCCCCCCCCCCCCCCCCCTCTCTTGCTATTATAGCTGTGTCAGCAGAGTTCTTTGTTACTGCATTAACGAACGACAGAGAATGGAGAACGCAGCACGCTCCCTTGTGTTACCTGATTCCCTTGTGTTTTCATCGGCACAGGAGGGCACAGCTGGCCACAGGAAACAGGTGCAGTTCCCTCACTCCCTCTATTTTGCGTCTTCTCGTCACACAGTTCCGCAGACTCTTCCTTTTGACCGCGCCTACACGATTTGTTTGTTGCTTCCTCCAGATGGCGTGTGACAGCCTCCTGCTACGGTAGTCAGTGCCTTTCGCCGTTATCTGTGTGGCACAAATAGCCAATGTGCACACTGTGTGTGTGTATATATATATATATATGTGTGTGTGTGTGTGTGTGTGTGTGTGTGTGTGTGTGTGTCGGAACAAATAATCGCATTCTACTGCGCAAGAAACCAGCAGCAACTTACGGCCACTATTGTCATACCGTGAATGTAACAGGAGGCAGCTGACGTAACAACCTTTCGTAGAAAGCTGTGCTATTTGTAAATTTGAGGGGTTCATGAAAAAATTCGGAAACCTGTATTTTCTTTTTTGTTATTTTTTTTTTAATATTCGGAGCTAAAATCGGTGTACACTTCTCAGAGAATCTAGTTACAGAGTGGACAGTCAAATCAAAACAAGACAGATGGAAAAGACGTTGTGAGTTGAGGTTTGTTTTTTATTATTCTAGAATTGAGAACAACTGTGTAAGGTGAAATGACATGTTTAACGTTGCAACATTTCTCACAAAATTACAGATTTTATACAGTTATCAACTCGGCAACATAAAAACAGTGCAATGGATAACGCATCTTACCAATAGCAAAAAGTGAAATAATTTTATACACAACAATGTGAAATACTAACTCTCTGAAAGAACATTAATCCTAAGCACAATATTATGGAAGTTTAATTGGAAGTTTCTTTACTTTAACCCTAAGCAGAATAATATGAAAGTTTAATTGGAAGTTTCTTTACAAAACTGTTCCTACATGTAAGTTATGATGTCGGTCAGTACTAAGCAAATTGTCCAATTCCGGTTCAAAGTTCGGTATTTATTAGGATGACAATCAAGTCTACAGTGGATGGTTAGTTAAGTAACAAATTTGAGAGCAAGATTTCCCAAGGACGCTCAAGTTTACAGTGGACACAAGCTGGTGAATCAACAAAGTTTACACCTCTGCACGCGGTATGTACCGTAAGTTGCGACATGCTGATGTCTGCAAGGCCGCTCTCTCCTACTGAAATTCCAATGAGACTAATGTGGACTTTGCTGAACTTTCCAGCAGAAACTTTCCCTATGTTTCTCGATATGCGAGAAACCACATACTCAGCCCTAGTCTTATTATGTGACGATATACACACGCATGGTTGGAGCAGCGTGCATATTAGAGTGCCCTGTTAGTTCTCGCAAGAACAGTTAACTAATTTGGCTGGTTCGTTTCTCCACAGTTGGAGCTAAACGTTGCTACAGCTAATTTGTAGCTGAAGTGCAGCTGCTGTGAACGCAGTGGTCACACAAATTTCTCCTCTGCGTTGTACAGTGCGTTAAGCATTCGACTCTGCACTTGATGCCACTTCAGAGAAGAGTACTCCAAAATTTCTCTCTTGTCCCACTTACGGCAGAACTGCCTCCCTCCAATTGGGTACCTTTTTCACGCCACAGCTTTTTTCGACCAATAGGAGCGAACCTCTTATTTTGCAGAAACTCTCTCTATCAATCGCAGTGTCCCTTCTATCAAACTGTGGCGAAACTTCAGTATTGTTTTCCTTCCTGGTGCGTTTCCGCCAGTCGGACGTTTTGTGCCCATTCTAGATGCCTAAAGTAAATTGACTTTTCTGTGTGTCGCACTCACTGGACGAAAATGCATCACTTGCTTTTGTTCATATCCCTTTGAAATTCCGAAACATAGTTTTCTAAAGCTTTTTTTTCTTTCCCTTGTGCAGATGTGCCGCAACCTGCGTCCTCCAGCCTGAATCACCAGGCCTGGTGCCACTGACCGTCCTCCTGCCACCCCTTTAAGTTGTTTCCATCGTAACTCCAGCAGCGGCTTCGCTACGCCATTGTGGGCCTGGCTTTTCAAAACTAAAACCAACTCACATTCCCTATTCCACCTTCCGTTCAAAGACATTGTATAGGAACGGTGTGTTAATTGCCGTCGATTGGCTGTCATCCCATTTTGCATTACATACTGATAGACAAATGCTCTCATAACTGTTGAATTACGTTAGATGTCATCTTCACCTTCTCGTTGCGATGTGTAAAGATCTCATGTAAGATGCGAATCTGACCATCTATTCTGCCACCTTACAATGTAACTGTTAATTATTTAAAAAATAATGGCTACAACTCTTAACACATTTATCCCACTGTGAAACAAGACGGTTCATGGAAATATGTTTGCAGTTTCCTATGAAACTGTGACTGTAGCCAGGCATAAACCCTTCTTCTAAAGCAAATATACTGCCGCAAATGTCTGTCTTGAGGACTCCAAAAGTATAGGTCGCATGGGAAGAAAACGGAACTGTGTGGAGGGTGTGTAAGAGCTTCCCAGCAAAAACTTTTGCACCCTAGCCAAAACAACCTCGGCAACCCGCTGTTCACTGACTTTCTCGAATGCGGAGCAAAAATTGAATCATAGTGGTAAGTGGACACTTTGCATAAATTGAAGCTAGCTGTCAGCTCCAAACGCCTGGGAATGTTGACTGATGGCATCACTCTGCTGCAGCATGATGCCCGTCTACATGTTGCCCTGGTTATTTTGACTAGGTTGGAGTAGTTTTGCTGGAAAGACCTTACCCATCCTCCAACAATCCCGAACTCTACCCAGACGACTTCTATATTTTTCCAGCCCTAGAGGAAGACATGGATTTGCGTCGGTCAATTGGTGCATGCCTGGGTGCAATCATGATTTCGTAGGCAATCACAAACAATTTCCCACGAACTGTCTTGCCTGACAGTAAGATCAATATATTAACAGCTAGGACGATTAATTTTGAAGGAATGAAGAGTATACTCTTTTAATCGACCTGTCTCGCTTTCATACGGCTGTCCCTTATATTTCAAAACCGGTGACGCAATCACTAGGAACAAATTAAAGATATGTGTCGCTGAACACTTCATAGATGAGCTTTGCAGTTTGGGCGGCAAGATAACTGAAGATTCCCGAGGTAAAGAGGTTATAAGATGCTTGGAGGAGCAAGGAAAGCATTTTTCCCTAAGAGAATTTGGTTGGCATCCAATAAGGAATGAACTATTATTAAGCCTTTCGTGAACGTATTTGTGTGGAGTGTATGACTTTTACGCTAGGAGAAGTCGATGATAAACAGTTCGGAAAAGAAATGGAAGCCTTTTTAAATGATGTGCTGCAGACGAACGCTGAAGGTTACATGAATACAGTGAATAAGTGATGAATATGTCCTGAATCGAAATGAGGAGAATATAAATTTATGCCACTAGTAGACTAAAAGAAGGAGTGGGGTAACAGAACACTTTCTGAGCTTCAAGCAGTTGTCAGTTTGGTAACAGATGGTTCAAATGGGTCAGAGCACTATGGGACAACTTCTGAGGTCATCAGTTCCCTAGACTTAGAACTAACCTAAGGACATCATACACATCCATGCCCGAGGCTGGATTCGAAACTGCGACCGTAGCGGTCGCGCGGTTCCAGACTGAAGCGCCTAGAACCGCTCGGCCACACCGGCCGGCTTGGTAACAGAAGTAGTGCGTGCATGTGTGTGTGTGTGTGTGTGTGTGTGTGTGTGTGTGTGTGTGTGTGTGTGTGTGTGAGGAGGGGGCGAGGGGGAGGGTCGTGAAAGGAGGAAGGGGTAAGGGACAAAATTTTTGAAGAAGGTAAAGACTTGACTTCAGTAAGAACTTCAAATGGGAGTATATGGAGAGGCTTGCATAGTAAAGACTGGTGTGGAGAGCTGTGTCAAACCAATGTTCAAAATCGAGGTGGTGGTTCTAGTGTCGATCTGTTGTCGGTATCGGGAATCGTCACAGCTGTTTTACTTGTTCTAAAAGCTTACTGCTCGTCCACACCGTAAAGTTTTGGGGCCAAGATCGTCGTTGTGTCGTCGTCCTCCTCCTCTCCTTCATCCTTTCCTTACTCTTCCCCCTCTTATTCTTCCCCTCCTCCTCTCCTTTTTCCTCGTCCTCTCTTTAGTCCCCCACCTCCTCCTCCTGTCCTTTGTTCTCCTCCTCCTCCCCCTCCTCCTCCTGTCCTTTGTTCTCCTCCTTCTCCTCTCATTCGTCCTCCTGTCCTTTGTTTTCCTTCTCCTCCTCCGCCTCCTCCTGCTCTCCTTCCTCATCCTTTCCTTACTCTCCCCCTCTTATTCTTCCCCTCCTCCTCTCCTTTGCCCTCATCCTCTCCTTAGTCTTCCCCTCTTCCTATCGTCCTCATCCTTTTCTTACTCTTCCCTGTCTTGTCCTTCCCTCTCCTTTGTCCTCGTCCTCTCTTTCGTCCACCTCCTGTCCTTTGTTCTCCTTCTCCTCGTCGCCCTCCTCCTCCTGTCCTTCCTCATCCTTTCCTTACTCTCCCCCCCTCTTATTCTTCTGCTCCTCCTTTGTCCTCGTCCTCTCCTTTGTCCTCCACCTGCTCCTTCTGTCCTTTGTTCTCCTTCTCCTCCTCCCCCTCCTTCTGCTCTCCTTCCTCATCCTTTCCTTACTCTCCCCCTCTTATTCTTCCTCTCCTCCTCTCCTTTGCCCTCCACCCCCTTCTCCTATCCTTTGTTCTCCTTCTCCTCCTCCTCCTCCTCCTCTCCTTCGCCATCCTCTCCTCCTTCGTCCTCTATCCTTTTTCAACAGTTTTCTTTCCTTACCTCTCTTAAGTGTAGTGTACTAAATTTTTTTACATTATCAATGATTAAACATATTATGGTCTACGAATGCAGTTTCTTTCAGTCTGACAATTTTTATCTGTGAACGATTAATGCAGACATGACATCCAATTGGGAATTGTGTCCAAGGTAGCCACTTTCCCCAACAGTTCGCTTTCAGTCTGTTTACCCAGTGAGAATGGGTTATGTCCATACATCACGCGTAATACTAAGGACTGAATTCTAAATCCCTGTAGAGCCCAAACTACGCTTGTCCATCCTCTTTAGAATACTGGTGTGCGGTGTGGGATCCTTACCACGATAGACGGACTACATCGAAAAAGTTCAAAGAAGGGCAGCGCGTTTTGTATTATAGCTAAACAGGGGAGAGGGTGTCACTGAAAATGATGCAGGATTTAGGGTGGGCATAATTAAAACAAAGGGGTTTGTCGTTGCGGAGGAATCTTCTGACGAACTTGCAATCACCAATCCTCCGAATGTGAAAATATTTTGTTGACGCCGACCTACGTAGGGAAAACGATGGCCATGATAAAATAGGGAAATCATAGTTCACAGGGAAAGATATACGTGTTCAATCTTTCCCGCACGCTATACGGGACTTGTAATTGTTATTTATTTGCGTGACCATTACGGCACTCCATCCCCAGTTCTCGATACCAGTAATATCGTACTATTTTACTTCGAATTTTGTGTGACAATATTGACATTTGGTTTTATTAATGTATAGGTACTCCGATGTATCGATATATTACGGTGATATGGTTCTTGTGTGTACTGATTTCTGTGACACTATCATAATCTTTGACTTACTTGTAACCGTTTTGGCGCGAATGCGCACACAGCAGTCTTTGTTTCACTTTGCAGAAGTTAGGTTGTTATTTCGCTTTGTAAAAGGACGGCCAAGTCTTGTGTTTGGTTAAAGTGAAACTTGATACAAAAATGCTTTCTTAATGATGTGACAATTAAGAAGAAGTATATGTGAATTTACAAGAAGTTTAGTAAAAATATGGATGGTGAACACCAAGTCAAAAATTATTTCTACCATACCACTGTTCTGATCTGGGACTGTTTGATCATTAAGAATTTCCTGAAAAACGCATTTGTTAGCTCTTCAAATATTGCTAAAAGACAGATCTTGACCTTCTGGCAGTCAAAGTGGAATCGCCCTAGAATCAACAAGATAAGCCATAACAACTTCGACGAAATCTACGTTGGAATCCATTCAAGATAAGTGCCAAAATTAATGACTTTTTTACAGCGACTTAATTATTTCCATTCTGACGATACCATCCACAGTCAATAACTTTGTTGTCGGCCGATAAAGTGAACATATGCTGCGTGAGGAACATTATTAATCTGATTTCTAACCTACTTTGCAAGTGGTGGTATTGTTAGAGACTGGAGTAATAGAAAATTGAGAAGTTGGTTGAATGAACCCTCTGCCAGGCACTTAAATGTGATTTGCACAGTATTCATGTAGATATCGGTCTCACAAGATGGCTAAACGAATGGATCGGTTGGTGGGAAGCCATCGTTAGTTTGGTAATCAGGAGTGGAGGGGGAAGAGAGAGAGAGAGAGAGAGAGAGAGAGAGAGAGAGAGAGAGAGAGAGAGAGAGAGAGAGGGGGGGGGGGGGGCGGAGGGGACAGGTAAAATTGTAGAGGGAGAAGTTAATTACAGTAAGCAGGTTTAAATGGATGTAAGGGGAGAGTTATGTGCAGCGGGTGTGGACGTACTGCGTTGCCGGTCGCCTACATCCGGCGACACGCCACCTTGGGCCGGGTTTATTTTGCCCGCACTGCTCCAGGGCAAACTTCCGCGCCAAGTGTCCGAATACACTCGCGGCTAGCAGTTGCTCCGTGCAACTACTATACGTATAGCCAGTCAGCTTCAGCTCCCACCTCCGTTCAGAGGGCCGTTAGTTATGTAAGAGCCACCACTATTATATATGGAAGTTTACTTTACATGGGAAGCTGAGTTCCCATAAGTTACCTACGCCTCTCAATGTAATAATATAGCCTCGGAGTGCACACGGCGTGCCGGCCGCCGTGACCGAGCGGTTCTAGGCGCTACAGTCTGCTACGGTCGCAGGTTCTAATCCTGCCTCGGGCATGGATGTGTGTGCTGTCCTTAGGTTGTTTCGGTTTAAGTATTTATAAGTTGTAGGGGGACTGATGACCTCAGAAGTTAAGTCCCATAGTGCCCAGAGCCATTTTTTATATATATATATATATATATATATATATATATATATATATATATATATATATATATATATATATTTTGTAATCTTGCTTTTCAGTTTCACCACGAATCATTTCGAGCATCTAACAGAACCTGCCTCTCTTCACGTCTTATGTTCGCAAAAGAGGTCTGGTTATACCAGTAACTGAAGACAGAATGTATAGTAGTCGTCACGTTCTTATACAAGACATATCTCCTTCACATGTACGAGGGCCCTCGGTAAGTAAGATCCGATCGGTTGTGAAATGGAAACGACAGAGAAAATCGGATGAAACTTTTCACTGATGTGTTTGGGCAGTGTCTCTAGTACCACTTCATGTCGCTCTTTTCAGTGTTGAGCACACAGTGATCACGTAAAAACGCCTACAAAATAGTGTCTCCCGTCAAGTGTGAGGGCCGCGTGAGATATTTCCCCTGATATCATGCTGCCAACATAACTGCCATGCGTTTCCTTCTCCAAGACAATTTTCGCCCACACTGTTCAGGGGAAATGAAGATGCTCCTGCACCGTTTTCGATGGGAAGTGTTTGCTCACCCACAATACAGCCTGCAATTGGCTCCCTCTGGGTTTCACGTCAGCTCATATGTTCATATGTTCAAAATGTTCAAATGTGTGCGAAATCTTATGGGGCTTAACTGTGTACGGGAGCTTTACATGGCAGATGTTCACAGTTAAATTTTTCACGTGTTCCCTAGGTCAGGTGTTACTTATTACGCACCGTTTACGCACGTTCTCCAGGGCGACAGCACGTAGCATGAACTATATCGGAGTTTTAGTTGACACTGGCGACATACAACATTTGATACCGATCTGACTGATTTATGTCTGGAGACCTGGGTGTAAGATGGCAATTCTTTGTCAATGCAGAGTTCACGTGATGACCGCCAGAATGTGTTTGTTGCAGTATCCACAAAGAAATGGCGTTGGTCCGTCGATAACAACCTTCAGCTAATGATGGCTGTTAAAAGCCTCTATGTAGGATTTCGCGGTATTACTAATGTAGAGTCTTGTACTGCAAGGAAGCAAGGGAGAGGATGTTACGGGTAGATGGTATTCTTTCAACAGAAATGCACACGTGGATTAATACGGTTCTTTATTTACAAGAACAGGTTCAAATGGTTCAAATGGCTCTGAGCACTAAGCGACGTAACTTCTGAGGTCATCAGTCGCCTAGAACTTACAACTAATTAAACCTAACTAACCTAAGGACATCACACACATCCATGCCCAAGGCAGGATTCGAGCCTGTGACAGAAGCGGTCGCCCAGTTCTAAACTGTAGCGCCTAGAACCGCACGGCCACTCCGACCGGCACATGAACACGAAGCTGTTGAATAATGTTTTGTAGTACAAGATCATCTGTAATAGTTTCGCTATAGTCAGCACTCTGATTGCTACATACTGTCGTAGTCTGTGAAGAAGTAAACCTGCTCTGCAAGTAAACTGACAGACGCCACGCTGGGTGAATGAGGGCCTTTGGTCAGCGGCGGCGACCTACATACATGGCGTCGAGAAGGCGTTGGCGGCGCTTTACTTGTCGATGTGTCTCAGGCCTCACTCATGATTGGCGTGCTTGATCCAGCGCCTACTAATCGATCTTGAAAAAAAGTTCAAATGTGTGTGAAATCTTATGGGACTGAACTGCTAAGGTCATCAGTCCCTAAGCTGACACACTACTTAACCTAAATTATCCTAAGGACAAACACACACACCCATGCCCGAGGGAGGACTTGAACCTCTGCTGGGACCAGCGTGCTTGATCCAGCGCCTACTAATCGATCTTGAAAAAAAGTTCAAATGTGTGTGAAATCTTATGGGACTGAACTGCTAAGGTCATCAGTCCCTAAGCTGACACACTACTTAACCTAAATTATCCTAAGGACAAACACACACACCCATGCCCGAGGGAGGACTTGAACCTCTGCTGGGACCAGCCGCACAGTCTATGACTGCAGCACCCTAGACCTCTCGACTAAACACGCGTGGCTGCTGGCTATGAAGACAGCATTTTGGTACAGACAAAGAGCTGCAGACCAGGGAAGAGAACTGGCGCAAAGCTCAGGCGGCTACCGTCTATGACGAGGGCATTGGGAAGTTGGCACAAAGCTACAATAAATGTCTTAAGTCGGAGCGGCGAGTATGTGGAGAAGTAACTGGAAAGTCTAGTTGGTTGTTGCACATAAATTACCATGAGAGCAATTATTATTTTTTTCTGACAATGAATTTATATCAGCTGGTCTGCCTCATGTATCGTTATTTCCAACTGATTTATAAATGTTAATATACATTCAGGTCTGCGGTAGAGTACTAATAGTCATGTATATAGTGTAACTTATGTAAGCCCTCCTTCAAATCCGTCATGTGAACTCGACAGGATCTAGTTTCCCATAGATGCCTACGTATAGGTGCAAGAAGTCCTGTGACGTGGTTATTCTAATTGAGGGGCCAGTTCAAAACAGTATTGTCGTAGAACCCATACACAATCTGGGATTTAGTGAAGCGTTCGATACCAGATCCGAGGATGGCACATTTAGTGTGTTGAAACCGATCCAGTAAACAGTATTTAAGCGATCTTGGCTTTTAAATTACTTCTGCGTATAAAAGAATTTTCATTTTCAAAATGGTTTCCATTTCGCGAGCGATCTGACCTTAGTTTCCGAATAGCTCTCGTATTCCGAATCGTTTTAATAACAAAATCCACGATGCAGTCGTGGGCATTTATTCCGCCAAAATCTGTCGAAGGGGATCACAGACTCTCTGTCAGCCGATCTCACCGGGCGACCCCTGGCGACGGCGTCTGGCGACCTCCGTTGTCGGTACGCTGCGCCCGCCGCCTATAACAGGTAGTTTCGGCGGTGTCCCTCAAGGCACAGTGCTTGGTCCCGTGCTACCTTGGCGCAGCATTAGGCATGCAAATGCGCCAAGCAGCGCGCCGGCCGCTGATTATCCCGGCTGTCTGTCTGTCTGCCCGCCTGCCTGCCTGTTTGTTTGTTTGTACACGGGGCCCCGGAGGAAGCGGCAAGGTAGCGAGCGAGGCGGCGCGGCTTTTTGCCTGACGGCGCACGGCTCTGCGCCTTCCGCTTCCTGTCTTGGCCGCCATTATCATGCAAATTCCCGGCTTCTGCCGCTGCTCCTTTGCCAGCCCGCCCGGCCCGCCCGTTCCTCGCAGCTTCCCAGCTCCAGACACTCCACAGGGCAACCTGTGCGTGGGAAAATCAACACGTCAGAGAGCAGCGTGCGGCAATACAAGCTCCTGTCGCCATTTTCCAGATCCTTGCACTCAGTAGGTGAAGGCTGGTTTTTCTCCTCGCTAAGCTGTGAGGCAAATACTACGATGAGGCAGAACATTACATCTGATTAATACACTACTGAGCATTAAAATTGCTACGCCAAGGAAAAATGCAGATGATAAAGGGGTATTCATTGGACAAATATATTATACTAAAACTGACATGTGATTACATTTTAACGCGATTTGGGTGCATAGATCCTGAGAAATCAGTACCCAGAACAACCACCTCTGGCCCTAATAACGGACTTGATACGCCTGGGCATTGAGTCAAACAGAGCTTGGATAGCGCGTACAGGTAAAGCTGTCCATGCAAGGTAGCGAGCGAGGCGGCGCGGCTTTTTGCCTGACGGCGCACGGCTCCACGCCTTCCGCTTCCTGTCTTGGCCGCCATTCCCACGATACCACAGTTCATCAAGAGTAGTGGCTTGCGTATTGTGACGAGCCAGTTGCTCGGCCACCATTGGCCAGACGTTTTCAATTGGTGAGAGATCTGGAGAATGTGCTGGCCACGGCAGCAGCCAAACAATTTCTGTATTCAGAAAGGTCCGTACAGGACCTGCAACATCGGTCGTGCATTATCCTGCTGAAATGTAGGGTTTTGCAGGGATCGAATTATAGGCAGAGCCACGGGTAGTAACACATCTTAAATGTAACGTCCATTGTTCAAAGTGCCGTCAATGCGAACAAGAGGTGACCGAGACGTGTAACCAATGGCACCCCATACCATCAAGCGAGGTGATACGCAAGTATGGCGATGACGAATACACGCTTCCAATGTGCGTTCACCGCGAGGCCGCCAAACACGGATGCGAGAATCATGATGCTGTAAACAGAACTTGGATTCATCCCAAAAAATGACGTTTTGCCATTCGTGCACCCAGTTTCGTCGTTGAGTACACCATCTCAGGCGCTCCTGTCTGTGATGCAGCGTCAAGGGTAACCGCAGTCGTGGTCTACGAGCTGATAGACCATGCTGCTGCATACGTCGTCGAACTGTTCGTGTAGATGGTTGTTGTCTTTCAAACGTCCCCGTCTGTTGACTTAGGGATCGAGACGTGGCTGCACGATCCGTTACAGCCATCCGGATAAGATGCCTGTCATCTCGACTGCTAGTGATACGAGGACGTTGGGATCCAGCACGGCGTTCCGTACTACCCTCCTGAACCCACCGATTCCATATTCTGCTAACAGTCATTGGATCTCGACCAGCGCGAGCAGCAATGTCGCGATACGGTAAACCGCAATCGCGATAGGCTACAATCCGACCTTTATCAAAGTCGGAAACGCGATGGTACCCATTTATCCTCCTTACACGAGGCATCACAACAACGTTTCACCAGGCAACGCCGGTCAACTGCTGTTTGAGAAATCGGTTGGAAACTTTCCTCGTGCAAGCACGTTGTAGGTGTCACCACCGGCACCAACCTTGTGTGAATGCTCTGAAAAGCTAATCATTTGCATGTCACAGCATTTTCTTCCTGTCAGTTAAATTTCGCGCCTGGAGCACGACATCTTCATGGTGCAGCAACTTTAATGGCCTGTAGTGTAGTAGTAGTATCAGTATCTTGCTTGACACAACCAAATCGTGTTTAAATATCTAGGCGTAACGTTTTGAAGACGATATGAAGTGGAACAAGTATGTGAGGACTGTGGTAAGCAAGGCGAATTTTCGACTTCGGTGTACTGGGAGAATTTTAGTAAAGTGTGGTTCACCTCTAAAGGAGACTGCAATTAGGAAGCTGGTGCGACCTGTTTTTGAGTACTGCTAGAGTGTTTGGGATCCGTACCAGGTCGGGTTGACGGAGTACACCGAAGCAATTCACAATCGGGCTGCTAGATTTTTTTAGCGGTATGTTCGAAGAACAGCCGGACGTTGTGGCCGAGCGGTTGTAGGCGCTTCAGTCTGGAACCACGCTACCGCTACGGTCGCAGGTTCGAATCCTGCCTCGGGCATGAATAATGTGTGTGATGTCCATAGGTTAGTTAGGTTTAAAGGGGGGGGGGGGGGTTGAACGTCAAACGGGCCGACTTGGAGAAGGAGAGCCACCACACTGTCTATACTTTTACAAATAAATTCATAAAACTTTGTCAGCATGACCAGGAAGGATTCAAGGATTCGGGATTCAAACTCATAGCAGTGGAAATTCAAAAACATAACAAAGTAATTTTTTTACATGTGGAATTTCGTCATTTTTTCGCTTACTATTAGCTGTATTTGTTGCTATAGATACAATTTTCTTCAAAAGTAACAGATATTCTTTGATGAATTTTGCACATCATACAAACCATACTTACAGGTGTATGAAACTCTAGAATTTTCCAAATCTAATACAGACTGTGGTCAAAATTGAGATAATTAACTACAAAATTTGATTTTTTTCTTATCATATAGTTTAAAACGTAACAGCTCACTCATTTTTTCATAAATTGAATAGATTCTAGAGTTCCAGACACCTGTAATATGGTTTGTATGCTGTGCACAATTCATCGAACAATCCCTCTTACTTATGAAGAAAAGTGAACCTATAGCAACAAATGCAGCCAATAGAAGTGAAAAAATTATGAAATTTCACATGTAAAAACATTATTTTGTTATATTTCTGAACTTCTGCTGCTACGAGTGTGAATCCTGACTCCTTCCTGGTCATGCTGACAAAGTTTTATCAATTTACTTGTAAAAGTATAGACAGTGGAAGTTAAAAAGTCCTGTGGTGCCTCTCCTGCTCCAAGTCGGCCCGTTTGACGTTCTACCCCCCTTAAGTAGTTCTAAGTTATAGGGGATTGATGACCTAAGATGTTAAGTCACATAGTGCTCAGAGCCATTTGAACCATACCATACGTGATACCACGTACTTATACGTTTTTGACTATTACAGCATCATCTGTCACAAACCGAAAAAAGTGGTCCAACTAAAACATTCATATTTCTTTACTACGCCAATATGTAATAAAAATGGGGGTTCCTATTTTAAAAAACGCACTTGATATCATTTTGACTTATGGGAGCGCCATCTAGCGGGCCAACCGTAGCGCCATCTGGTTTCTCCTTTCAAGCTAGACGAGTTTCGTTCTTTGTAGTTTTTTCGTTTGACGCTTATTTCGTGAGATATTTGGCCCGGTCACTATCAAAATGGTTCAAATGGCTCTGAGCACTATGGGACTTAACATCTGAGGTCGTCAGTCCCCTAGAACTTAGAACTACTTAAACCTAACTAACCTAAGGACATCACACACATCCATGCTCGAGGCAGGATTCGAACCTGCACCCGTAGCGGTCGCGCGGTTCCAGACTGAAGCGCCCAGAACCACTCGGCCATCCTGGCCGGCGATCACTATCAATGGACCACCCTGTATATGAAAGATGTATAATATTTAGTAGTTGTGCAATAAGTAATTGAAAGTATTCCCAGACTTTCTGTACACCTTGTGTATTGAATGGGATTACTTTGAAGAGGACGACATGGATGTTCATAAATAAATATTTTTTCATAAAAATTTAAAGTCACATTATTTGAACACACCTCGTATGCAGCAGAGCGAAAGTTCAGTACTTGAGCAACAACAGTGGATGACGAGAGTAGTGGTCCCAGAATGGATCCTTGTGGGGCTCCTTCGGTGCTGTTGACACTGATGAGGAAGGCATCGTTTCCCGATTACACAGAACTGCGCGGCGTGGCTCTATCATTGTCTCAGTGGTGGCAGGCTGCGTAGCCTGCGGCGCCACGGAGACTGCGTAATGAAACACAGACGCACAAACGCACCGGAGGGGAGCGGGCGGCGGCAGAGGTTGGCGCCGCTGCTGGCAGTGGAGTGGAGTGGAGTGGAGGCAGTTACCAGCTGAGCTGGGGGCTGGCGGCGCCCGCCGCGTGTCGGCAGCAATAGGGGGGAGGGGGGAGAGTGGGGGAGGGGGCGGGGAAGGGGGGCGGAGGGGGTGGAAGCTGCACGGCCACTGCTGGGCGCACTAAGAGGTTACAGTTCCGGCAGGCAGGTGCTCTACAAGAACCTACATCTACGTGATTACGCTGCTGCTCACAATAAAGTGCCTTGCAGAGGGTTCAATGAACCACCTTCAAGCTGTCTCCCTACCGTTCCACTGGCGTGGCGCATTTCTGTGCGTGCCCTGATTTATTTTATCGTGATGATCGTTTCTCTTCGCTTCTGAAGTACCAGTAAAGATGGAAGCAGAGGATGCTACTGTGACAATAATATTATCGTAAAATGAAGAACAAACCGCCTTCAGTCACAAGTTGCGTTTATTTACTGCACTATGCATTTCGAGCCCTGGAAGCTCTAACGACCCTACCACAACGAACGTCAAAATTTTCATAACGATTGTCGTGTTGCTCACGCTGCTATAATACTGCATCATCGGGCAACAACAGTCATATTATGTGGAAGGTGTCATTAGAGCACAGTTAATAGTCATTTCATGTAATAATGAAAAAAACTAGGCACTCATCTTTTTGTGTTTCCCACGCAGGTCTCGTCGTAAAATCATGGCTCAATCGTTGAAAATCTAGGTGGTTATGATTCCAAGCTCGGGTGCAAAGAGGCCTAGCTTTTATTCTGCTATATTCAAAAGTTTTGTAGATGCGCTTCACAAACCATTCTTGGAGGCTAAACCTTTCAACGTTAGCACAATACTGATGTAAAAAAATAATCAGTACTCCGAAATTTAGTTACACTTCCTTTTAATTGCTTTTATTGCAATATCACGTAACACACAAAACATAACTTCACAAAACAAAACACACTTGAAAACATCGTCCTCACAGTCACGATTAAAGTTCACATTTTATAAGCTGACGACAATATTCAACAGGACGTCCAAGACTTGACCGTCTCAAGGTCCGACTCTCTAACATCTCAAAAACTAACTAATAATCGCTTACGCGGCAAAAACTCAAGAGTTACAAGTACGTCAAAGATCATAGTGACAAAAGAAAGAATACACATAAGAATAATATTATTGCAATATAAACATATCGATGCATCACAAATGAAATCAAATCTGAATGTTGTCTCTGAAATATGTCAACTACTTTACAGTAATACAGCAGAATATAGCTGGTATCGAGAGGTTCAGGTGAGGTGCCGTAATGGTTGCGTAATTCAAGAACCATTACAAGGCTCAGCTTCAGGTGGTTTTTAGTGGTTTACATCAGATTTTTCAGTTGTTTGCCTGTTGATATTACATATTTGAGTTACAACATGGTATATTGTAGATATAAGAATAACAGCGTTAATAATATGAAACTAACTTACAGTTTAACATTTTATGGTGTCTGCTTCTGCTGTGCAGTTAGTATACATAATACACATCTTTAATTTTGCAGTACATACTGGGATATATATACATAGTCACACACTTTTTGGCACATTGTAATAGCATAATGTAAACATGCCAAAATTCTCGTACATACAGATGTTCTATTTCTAAATATAATTGATTTTCTTGTTTCACAGAAGATAATATGGTATAGTATTACTAGACCACAGGTATTATTAAATCTACAATATACCATGTTGTAGCACAAAAATGTAATATCAACAGGCAAACAGCTAAAAAAGCTGATGTAAACCACTAAAAAGCACCTGAAGATGAGCCTCCAGGGCTCGAAATGCATAGTGCAGTAAATAAACGCAATTTATGACTGAAGCCGGTTTGTTCTTCATTTTACGAAAGTGAAACAGTCAAGGACGAAAAACTGAAAAACAATGGATAAAATTAAGTAAAATAATATTATCTTGGAACTCTTCCAATTGGTTCGTGTTTGCATAGAAAAACAGTGATATCAGAAATTGAGTCCGCCTTGACGCAAAACACCTTGTTATTTGTTTATTTCTTTATTATCCCAAACTAGTTTCGGAGACAAATATCACCATCATCAGTGGGGTTTTTTAATCTAAAAATGCAGAAAATGGCATGGTTGTACAAACACAGTAAAACATTATTACATATTTACAAATAGTCTTTTGAAATATAGTTTTATACTGATACTTTCATAGTACCTTATTTATTGTATGTTACAGCATGTTTTAAGTAATTATAGGCACTGTTTGTAACATTTTCTGTGCTCTTTTTGTCTGTCGCCGTCTTTTTACTTCGCAAACATCATGTCATCTGCAACCATGTGAGCGGCTGTTGGTAAACAAATACTAAAAGGTGAACTTCGTATGTCAGCAGTATGTACTTGGGGTTGTAGTAGTGTTGTGGAAATCAGTATACACACCAAAATAACTGGTACCATTTCCATCCCATAGTTTGTGTGCTTGTGTAAACTGTTGAAACTCTTAGTATAAAGTTATATGGTGTGTTGCAGATTTTCACCAGTGTAGTCTTTCAGAGGCTGTTGTGAGCGGTCGTAACTACGGCCGTGTCAAAAGGGAGCGGCAAGGTTCTCTGCCCAAAAGCTGGCACAGTCAAAACTTGTTTCTTTATGCCTCTGAATAAATTGTAACTTTGATATGTAGAGGGTACTTTCTGATAATAATTTTAAATCTGTTTCTTTTAAAAAATGCTTTTAGGCACTGTTAAAGAGAATAAAATTCCCATTTGTTAAAAGGAATTTGGTTATGATTTCAGCAGTTACACCCTGGCAACTACTTCCGTGTTACATAGTGTGATTAAATGTGTTAATGTTCTTGGTGAATCGCTAGTAAATAAAATAAATTCTTAAGAATATTCTTTGAAAATAAATCACGGTTCCAAACATTTTTCCACACAGTCTACCTGCGTTTCAACGCACTTGGTCCATCACTGTAGAAGCTTCTTGATGCCCTCATAAAAGAAGGTTCACGGCTGAGCTGCGAGCCAGGAATGCACCGCTTCTTTCACTGCTTCGTCGAGGCAAATCGACGGCCCGTTAATGCATGTCCGAGTGGACCAGACAAGCGATACTCAGAAGCGGCGAGATCGGGACCATACGAAGGATGATACAGTACTTCAAATTTGGGTTTCTGGAGCGTTTCAGCAGTGTGAGCGGCATCTCACTGTAACGTACACTGTTTATTGTTGTGTCTGTTTCCCCATAATGTTCCAGTTCTCCTGCGGACGGTTGGGTCTTGAACTTTTTCTTGCGCGGCGAATTTGGATGCGTCCATTCCATACTCTACCGTTTACTCTCCGGTTCGTAATGATGGATTCATGTTTCGTCACCAGTAATGATCCCGTCTAAGAAGTTGTCCCCTTCGTTACCAAAATGTTTTCTGCAGATGTCCAAGCGCGTTTGTTTATGCAACTGTATGAGTTGTTTTGGGACCCATCTGGCACAAACTTCATAGAACCCAAGCCTGTTGTGGATGATTTCGTAGACAGAGCTTTGACTAATTTGCAGACGACGTGCCACTTCGTCAATAGTTAATCGCCTGTCTAAGAGAATCATTGCACGTGAACGTTCAATGGTTTCTTCATTTGTTGTCCGGCTCCTACATCGTGCGTAATCACTTGTGCGACCCTTTCGGAATTTCTCAATCCATTCGTAGACACTGCGTTGTGGCAAAACACTGTTCCCATACTGCACCGAAAGTCTTCGCAGAATTTCGGCCATTCCCACCACAAAAAAACGGATCATAGAACGTTGCTCTTCTTTGGTGCAAATAGACAGCGGAGCAGCCATGATTAACAGCACGGCAGCGATAACGAAACTAACCTAGCAGCTTGAAAATTGCAAAGATATAACAACAAATAAACACAGCATGCGTCATCAACGTAAAGCGACAGTACTGCCAAAATAAACAAAAATAACTGAATTGCGGATAATAATTAACTTATTCTCGTAAATAGACTTTCGCTCTGTGTATTTGACCCCTGCCACCTAAACAATATTATCAGTGCCCTGAAAAGTTTTTCAGCTGATACTGTTATGGTAATATGGTAAGGACGGCTAAGGTCTAATCCGTGAGTGGTGTGTACCACTGAAGCACCATCTGCCATGCAGCCGACAGTGGTTTTGCAGAGTACAACTGTATGTGAAGATGCTGATCACTATATGGATAGGGGATCTAAAGTTTATTCCGTAATTCTAGATTTACCGAAAGCTTTTGACACCGTTCCTCATAAGCGACTTCTAATCAAGCTGCGGGCATATGGGGTATCGTCTCATTTGTGTGACTGGATTCATGATTTCCTGTCAGGAAGGTCGCAGTTCGTAGTAATAGACGGCAAATCATCGAGTAAAACTGAAGTGATATCAGGTGTCCCCCAGGGAAGCGTCCTGGGACCTCTGCTGTTCCTGATCTATATAATGACCTGGGTGACCATTTGAGCAGTTCTCTTAGGTTGTTCGCAGATGATGCTGTAATTTACCGTCTAGTAAGGTCATCCGAAGACCAGTATCAGTTGTAAAGCGATTTAGAAAAGATTTCTGTATGGTGTGGCAGGTGGCAGTTGACGCTAAATAACGAAAAGTGTGAGGTGATCCACACGAGTTCCAAAAGTAATCCGTTGGAATTCGATTACTCGACAAACAGTACAATTCTCAAGGCTGTTTATTCAACTAAGTACCTGGGTGTAATAATTACGAACAACTTCAGTTGGAAAGACCACACAGGTAATATTGTAGGGAAGGCGAGCCAAAGGTTGCATTTCATTGGCAGGACACTTAGAAGATGCAACAATTCCACTAAAGAGACAGCTTACACTACACTCGTTCGTCCGCTGTTAGAATATTGCTGCGCGGTGTGGGATCCTTACCAGGTGGGATTGACGGAGGACATCGAGAGGGTGCAAAAAAGGGCAGCTCGTTTTGTATTATCACGTTATAGGGGAGAGAGTGTGGCACATATGATACGCGAGTTGGGATGGAAGTCATTAAAGCAAAGACGTTTTTCGTCACGGCGAGGTCTATTTACGAAATTTCAGTCACCAACTTTCTCTTCCGAATGCGAAAATATTTTGCTGAGCCCAACCTACATAGGTAGGAATGATCATCAAAATAAAATAAGAGAAATCAGAGCTCGAACAGATAGGTTTAGTTGTTCGTTTTTCCCGCGCGCTGTTCGGGGGATGGAATGATAGGGAGATAGTATGATTGTGGTTCGATGAACCCTCTGCCAAGCTCTTAAATGTGAATTGCAGAGTAATCATGTAGATGTAGTGATCGCACCGAAGTGTGCGCGAGCAGGACAATAGCTGCTTGTTTGCCCGCGGCACGGCCAAAAATTTGAGCACACCGAGGCGGGCACTCCCAGTCCACTGTGAACCTCGCCATCCAGCCCCGTGTGTTTCCTTTCCGCTGAAACTGAGTTGCGAGAACTTTTAATTAAGCTCGCGCTAATATTCGACAAGCAAGCGCGCGGCCCACCTTTCCAACGAAAAAAAAAAAAATCTTTTTCCCCCCTTAAATTATTTTTCATTCTTTTTTTCCCTCTCGTTGAACTTCTTCGCGAGCTACTTTACTGCGTCATCGCACGCCTCTTTCTCGTCCCCTCCCTCCCTCCACCCACACCTTCCCCGTTTCTTCGCCGGGTCGGTAGTTTTGCGAGGACAGAGCGAGCGCGCGCGACCCCGCGACGGGGTAAGAAGGCGAAATATATTTCACGTGGTGCCGCTTGGCGCGTCTTCTTTTTCAGCGCTTTTCTTCTGCGCAACTTGCTCGCGTCTGTTGCAACACGGCAGGAGTTTCCACCCCCGCGGTGAGTTACGGCCGCGGCTGCTGACGTGGGCCGAGGTGTTGCACGAAGGCCTGGAGTCTGGTACTGCCACACTTTCTGATGTGTGACAGCGCCGGGAGCTCACGTGCAAGCAGTCGTCAAAATTTCTCATGGGTGGAATACCACAGCTGCTGAAATACACTCTAAGAAAAATACAATAAACGACGCTCCACAAAGGAACTGACCGAGTCGGACGGAAATCGATAGATGTGAAGCACACGTACTGACAAAAAGGTTCAAATGGCTCTGAGGACTATGGGACTGAGGTCATCAGTCCCCTAGACTTAGAACTACATCTACATCCACATCCATGCTCCGCAGGCCACATGACGGTGTGTGGCGGAAGGTACTTTCAGTACCTCTATCGGCTCTCCCTTCTATTCCAGTCTCGTACTGTTCGTGTAAAGAAAGATTGTGGGTATGCCTCTGTGTGGGTTATAATCTGAGGGAGTGTGGCGGTGGGTACCTTGAGTACCTCTATCGGTTCTCCCTTCTATTCCAGTCTCGTATTGTTCGTGGAAAGAAAGATTGTCGGTATGCCTCTATGTGGGCTCTAATCTCTCTGGCTTTATCCTCACGGTCTCTTCGCGAGATATACGTAGAAGGGAGCAATATACTGCTTGACTCCTCGCTGAAGGTATGTTCTCGAAACTTCAAGAAAAGCCTGTACCGAGCTACTGAGCGTCTCTCCTGCAGAGTCTTCCACTGGAGTTTATCTATCAACTCCGTAACGCTTTCGCGATTACTAAATAATCCTGTAACGAAGCGCGCTGCTCTCCGTTGGATCTTCTCTCTCTCTTCTATCAACCATATCTGGTACGGAACCCACACTGCTGAGCAGTATTCAAGCAGTGGGCGAACAACCGTAGTGTAACCTACTTCCACCTACTTCCTTTGTTTTCGGATTGCATTTCCTTCCAATGAATCTCTGTCTGGCATCCGCTTTACCGACGATCAACTTTATATTATCATTCAATTTTAAATAGCTCGTAGTACCTACTCCCAGATAACTCACGGAATTAATTGCTTCCAGTTGCAGACCTACTATATTGTAGCTAAATGATAAGCGATCTTTCTTTCTATGTATTCGCAGGACATTACACTTATCTACATTGAGATTCAATTGCCATTCCCAGCACCATGCGTCAATTCGCTGCAGATCCTCCTGCATTTCAGTACAATTTTCCATTGTTACAACCTCTCGATACACCACAGCACCATCTGCAAAAAGCCTCACTGAACTTCCGATGTCATCCACCAGGTCATTTATGTATATTGTGAATAGCAACGGTCCTACGACACTCCCCTGCGGCACACCCGAAATCACTCTTACTTCGAAAGACTTCTCTCCATTGAGAATGACATGCTGCGTTCTGTTATCTAGGACCTCTTCAATCCAATCATAGTCCATATGCTCTTACATTGTTCATTAAACGACTGTGGGGAACTGTATCGAACTCCTTGCGGAAGTCAAGAAACACGGCATCTACCTGTGAACCCGTGTCTATGGGCCTCTGAGTCTCGTGGACGAATAGCGCGAGCTGGGTTTCACACGACCGTCTTTTTCGAAACCCATGCTGATTCCTACAGAGTAGATTTCTAGTCTCCAGAAAAGTCATTATGCTCTAACATAATACGTGTTCCAAAATTCTACAACAGATAGAGATATAGGTCTATAGATCTACACATCTGTTCGACGTCGCTTCTTCAAACGGACCTGTGCCCTTTTCCAATCGTTTGGAACGCTACGCTCTTCTAGAGACGTACAGTACACCGCTGCAAGAAGAGGGGCAAGTTCCTTCACGTACTGTGTATAAATTCGAACTGGTATCCACTAAGGTCCAGCGGCCTTTCCTCTTTTGAGAGATCTGACTTTTTTTTTTCTATCCCTCTGTCACCTATCCGATGTGTGACAGCGCCGGGAGCTCACGTGCAAGCAGTCGTCAAAATTTCTCATGGGTGGCATACCACAGCTGCTGAAATACACTCTAAGAAAAATAAAATAAAAGACGCATCACGAAGGAACTGTCCGAATGGGACAGTGCTGTGTGCTGCAACTGTCTACACGTCCTAACCATCCCTCTTCGATGGCCGGGGTCAACTTCGTATTTTCAAACGAAGACCCCCATTTTTGTTGTATATTTTGATTACAAACCAAAACGTACGTACAGTTTACTCACGCCATTGTGTCCTATTCGTGGCAGATGACGCCGAAACCGACAAATATCAAGTGTGCCTGATTTTGTAATTAAGAATCGCCGCACTACATTTCGTTATCGATATAAATGTAAACCTTTGTGTTTAACGGCTGATGTTTAAGTTCTAAAGTTACTTTAGTGTTAGTAGAATGAAATTTTCACTCTACAGCGGAGTGTGCGCTGATATGAAACTTCCTGGCAGATTAAAATTGTGTGCCGGACCGAGACTCGAACTCGGGACCTTTGACTTTTGCCTTTCGCGGGCAAGCGCTCTACCAAGCACGACTCACGCCCCGTCCTCACAGCTTTAATCCCGCCAGCACCTCGTCTCCTACCTTCCAAACTTCACAGAATCTCTCCTGCGAAACTTGCAGCACTAGCACTACTGGAAGGAAGGATATTGCGGAAATATGGCTTAGCCACAGCCTGGGAGATGTTGCAAGTTTGATGGTGCAGTTCAATATGTTCAGCTGTTTAGGAACTACGTTTGGTGTGATCCAAGAACAACGCCGTCGGTGTAAGAATTTCCTATTCGCGCCGGGTGCTTGATTTCGGTGAGTGCCCTCGCCTTTCACCACTGAATATCTATTGCAGGTCAGACTGTCACTTCACGGACATTTTGCCTTTATGAGTATGGTTGTGGTTTGTATTCCGCCGGTAGCCGCCAGCGTGGCAGTTACGGTGGTTGAAAAAACTGGTTCAAGTGGCTCTAAGCACTATGGGACGTAACATCTGAGGTCATCACGCTCCTAGAAACATAGAACTACTTAAACCTAACTAACGTAAGAACATCACACACATCCATACCGGAGGCAGGATTCTAACCTGCGACCGTAGGGGTCGGTCCAATCTGAAGCGCCTATAACCGCTCGGCCACACCGGCCGGCCTATTGACAAACAAACGATAACAATCTCGAAAAAAAAATTGTATGGGTTGGTCAAGAGTAACAGATTGGCCAGTTAAGGAAGTCAGTAACGTGTTCTGCCTTGAATGGCAGCTAACTGTAAATATAGATAAATGTAAATTAATACAGATGAATAGGAAAAAGAATCCCGTGATGTCTGAATACTCCGTTAGTAGTGTAGCGCTTGACTCAGTCACGTCGATTAAATATTTGGGCGTAACACTGCAGAGCGATATGAAGTGGGACAAGCGTGTAATGGCAGTTTCGGGGAAGTCGGATAGTCGTCTCCGGTTCATTGGTAGAATTTTGGGAAGATGTGGTTCATCTGTAAAGGAGACCGCTTATAAAACACTAATAAAACCTATTCTTGAGTACTGCTCGAGCGTTTGGGATCCCTATCAGGTCCGATTGAGGGAGGACAGAGAAGCAATTCAGAAGCAGGCTTCTAGATTTGTTAGTGGTAGGTTTGATCATCACGCGGAAATGCTTCAGGAACTCGGGTGGGAGTCTATAGAGGAAAGGAGGCGTTCTTTTCGTGAATCGCTACTGAGGAAATTTAGAGAACCAGCATTTGAGGCTGACTGGAGTACAGTTTTACTGCCGCTAACTTATTTTCGAGGAAAAATAAGAGAGATTAGGGCTCGTACAGAGGCGTATAGGCACTCATTTTTCCCTCGTTCTGTTTGGGAGTGGAACAGAGAGAGAAGAAGCTAGTTGTGGTACGAGGTACCCTCCGCCACCCACCGTATGGCGGATTGCGGAGTGTGTATGTAGATGTAGAATTTCACTGACGGGGGCAGAATTGTCATCACTGATGAGTCCCTCTTCGAAATGAACCTGATGACCAGTGGAGAAGCCCGGCCTCTGGTGGTAAACCAACCAGACTGTCGCCCGCCATACGATCCAACAACCGACAACCGCGACTGAAGGTCTGGGGTGCCCTTTAATTTCACAGCTGTACCCTTTGCTTGTCCCCGTTACCCTCACTGTACAGCGATACCTCAACGATATTCTATGTCCCGTTCTGTTGCCCTACACGGCACGCCATCCTCGGCTTATACTTCAGCAAGATAACGGCCGCCCGTACACGGCGAAAGTCTCTACTGCTTGTCTCCGTGCTTGCCAAGCAATACCCTGCCCAGAAAGGTCGCCGGATCTTTCCCCAACTGAGAACTTTTGGAGCACTGAGATCTGTGGATACAGGGAGAGATGCGACAGTTGATCCAGGTGATCACAAACCCAGTCGTGGAAGATTCGAGCTGTGTGAACAGGGGCCGCGTCGTCTTGGAAGACGGCACCATTATTGGGGGAGAAATACTGAACCATAGGATGGACCTTATCAGCCAAAATGCCCACGCATTGCATAATGCGACTTTGCAGGGTAACCATGGGGCCCATGAATCACGAGGATATTACAGCCAAAACATTACCAAACCTCCACCATGTTTCAGTCTTGGGACATAATTTCGTCCAGAATTTGGAAATCGTGAGAGACATGACTCATCCGACCAAAAGTACTTTCTACCATTACTGCATAGTCCAGGTTTCACGGCTTCGGCACCACGTTTTGTGGGCATTTGTGTCAGGATTATGGCGCTCTCTTCGTGTTTAGTCCTGGCACGATTCGCGAGTGCGTATTCAGTTGTACAGTGACTTTTGCATCTGTCGTCCTCTTCATTCGCGTCACAGCTCTGTACAATGACCGCCTGTCACGATCACTCCACACACACACACACACACACACACACACACACACACACACACACTCACACACACACACACACACACACACACACACTATTTTACTTCAATACTTTCAGCATTTCGCGGCCCTGTCAGCAACTGTACAAATATTAAATTCAAAATTAACAGCCTCAGTTGCGGAGTTACCTAGATTTACCTAGGTTTCAATTGGGATAACCCAACCTTCTTCAGAATTACACTTTGTATTTTTAGTTTGACAATTTCCATTATGGACAAACATTAGAAAGTGTAATTCTGAAGAAGGTTGGGTTATCCCAATTGAAACCTAGGTAAAGCTAAGTAACTCCGCAACTGAGGCTGTTAATTTTGAATTTAACACTATTTTACGCCCGCTCTCTGAAAAATGTTCAAATGCGTGTGAATTTCTAAGGCACCAAACTATTGAGGTCATCTGTCTCTAGTCATGCACACTACTTCAACTAACTTATGCTAAGAACAACACACACCCATGCCCGAGGGAAGACTCTAACCTCTGGCGGGAAGGGCCGCACAATCCGTGACATGGCGCCCGAGACCGCTCGGTCACTCAGCGCGGCTCCGCTTTCTGACTAAACGGATGATATTCTCCTGCTTTCCGAGTATGTGGTTCAAGTCTTAGATACGGTGAGTCTTGAAACATGGAACACTTCCGCTCCCTTGCTTACGAAGCACCCAGCCTTTGAGCACCAGCAATTTGCCTACGTTCGAATTCACATGGTTGCGACATAATGCACTACTGAGCGAGATGCCATAGTGGATAGCACAATGCACTCGCATTCGGGAGGGCGGCGGTTCAAATCCATTCTGATTTACACTTAAGCACCAAAAAACTGGTATAGGCATGCGTATTCAAAGACAGAGATATGTAAACAGGCAGAATACGGCGCTGCGGTCGGCAACGCCTATGTAAGACAACAAGTATCTGGCGCACTTGTTACATCTGTTACAACTGTTACAATGGCAAGTTATCAAGATGTAAGTGAGTTTGAACGTGGTGTTATAATAGGCGCACGTGTGGTGGGACAGAGCATCTCCGAAGTAGCGGCGCGATGAGGATTTTCCCGTATGACTGTGAATATGAGGAATCCGGTAAAACATGAAATCTGCGACATCGCTTTGGCCGGTAAAAGATACCGCAAGAACGGAACCAACGACGAGAGTCGTTCAACGTGACAGAAGTGCAACCCTTCCCCAAACTGCTACATATTTCAATGATGGGTCGTCAACAAGTTTCAGAGTGTGAACCACTCAACTAAACATCGTTGATATGGGCTTTCGTCGCCGAAAGTCCGCTAGTGTACCCTTGATGGGTGCTCGACACAAAGCTTTACGTCTCGCGTGCGCCTGTCAAGACTGACATTGGACTGTTGTGGAAACATATTGCCTGGTCGGACGAGTGTCGTTTCCAATTGTATCGAGCGGATGGACGGGGTATGGAGAAAACCTAGTGAATTCGTGCATGTCAGCAAGCTCGTGGAGGCTCTGTAATGGTGTGGCCGACCGCTGTGGCCGAGCGGTTCTAGGCCCTTCAGTCCGGAACCGCATTGCTGCTACGGTCGCAGGTTCGATTCCTGCCTCGGGAATGGATGTGTGTGATGTCCTTAGGTTAGTTAGGTTTAAGTAGTTCTAAGTCTAGGGGACTGTACCTCAGATGTTCAGCCCCATAGTGCTTAGAGCCATTTGAACCATTTGTAATGGTGTGGGGGGTGTGCAGTTGGAGTGACAGGGAACTCAAGATACCTCTAGATACGACTCTGACGGGTGACACGTACGTAGGCATCCTGTCTGATCACCTGCATCCATTCGTGTCCATCGTGCATGCCAACGGATTTGGGCAATTCCAGCAGGACAATGCGACATCCCACACGTCCAGATTTGCTACGGAGTGGCTTCAGGAACACTCCTCTGAGTTTAAACACTTCCTCTGGGCGCCATATTCCCCCATCATGAACATTGTTGAGCATATCTGGGATACCTTGCAACGTGCTGTTCAGAAGAGATCTCCACCCCTTCGTACTCTTTACGAATTTATGGAGAGCCCTGCTGTATTCATGTTGCTAATTCCCTTCAGCACTACTTCTGACATTAGTCAAGCCCATGCCACGTCATGTTGCGGCGCTTTTGCGTGCTCGCGGGAGCCCTACACAATATAAGGCAAGTTCAAATGGTTCAAATGGCTCTGAGCACTAAACTTCTGACGTGTCAGTCCCCTGGAACTTAGAAGTACGTAAACCTAAGTAACCTAAGGACATCACACATACCCATGCCCGAGGCAGGATTCGAACCTGCGACGGTAGCAGTTCCAGACTGTAGCGCCTAGAACCGCTCGGCCACTCCAGCCGGCATTAGGCAAGTGTTCCAGTTTCTTTGGCTCGTCAGTGTATGTTGAAGCATGCATTTCTTGCAGTGTTTCTATATTTTTATCCATCCCTTTTAAATGGGACACGTCGCAGATGCGGGCCTAACTTGTTCCGCGTTGAAAGGCGCAGAGTCGTAGGAGATTACGGAAATCGCCGTGTTTACAGCGGTACGATATGAGCGACAACTCCTGATGGGAGATCCCGAAAGGAAAGGAAATGGGAGGCAAGGAAAAGGAAGAGGGGAGAAGGCAGAGGGCGATCTCTCTATTCGCAGCACGTCCTCCGGCAACGGCAGTGGATGGACATGGCGGATAGCAACGGCCGAGACGGCAAGAGACGCGAGGCCGGCTTGTTTCGCAGAAGCCGTGTCCGCGACAGGCGAGCGGGCCACGTGGCGGGTCGTCACGGAAAATAAGGAGTCCCGTCTGTGCGTGGGAGGAGGGGGGTGGGTGCGTGCACGCACACGCACGCACGCGGTCCCGAGCCCCGGCGATATCCGCGAGGCGCCTAGCGCCTAGGTATTAGGGCTGAACGTGCCCTGCATGGCAAGTGCAGAATCACTTGCCCGAGTCGCCGCCAAGGGGCGCGCCGCGGCGCCGCTGCCGGGGGCGGCGGGGGCGGCGTCGGCGTCGTCTGGCGTCCGGCTGTCGCCAGGGGCGCGGCGGCCCGGCCCCTATATACGCGATTGCCCCGGCGCGGACGGAGGGAGGCGGGAATTAGCGGGCGCTCGTCCACTGCTCTGCGGGCAGGCCGCACTCTGCTGCTCAGGGGTTTAGGGGGGCTGCAGGTGTCACGTGATCGGCCCGGCAGGTGGTTTCCATGTCCTCATTTGTATCACTTTGCGAGTCCGTTACCATTGTTAGTTGTTGTGGTCTTCAGTCCTGAGACTGGTTTGATGCAGCTCACCATGCTACTCTATCCTGTGCAAGCTACATCTGCCAGTACCTACTGCAACCTACATCCTTCTGAATCTGCTTGGTGTATTCATCTCTTGGTCTCCCTCTACGATTTTTACCCTCTACGCTGCCCTCCAATTCTAAATTGGTGATCCCTTGATACCTCAGAACATGTCCTACAACCGATCGCTTCTTCTAGTCAAGTTGTACCACAAACTCCTCTTCTCCCCAATCCTCTTCAACACCTCATTACTTACATCTAATCTTCAGCATTCCTCTGTAGCACCACATTTCGAAAGCTTCTATTCTCTTCTTGTCCAAACTATTTATCGTCCACGTTTCACTTCCATACATGGCTACGCTCCATACAAATACCTTCAGAAACGACTTCCTGACACTTAAATCTATACTCGATGTTAACAAATTTCTCTTCTTCGGAAACGCTTTCCTTGCCATTGCCAGTCTACATTTTATATCTTCTCTACCTCGACCATCATCAGTTATTTTTCCCCCCAAATAGTAAATCTCCTTTACTACTTTAAGTGTCTCATTTTATAATCTAATAACCTCAGCATCACCCGACTTAATTCGACTACAATTCAATTATCCTCGTTTTGCTTTTGTTGATGTTCATCTTATATCCTCCTTTCGAGACACATTCCACTCCATTCAACTGCTCTTCCAAGTCCTTTGCTGTCTCTGACAGAATACAATGTCATCGGCGAACCTCAAAGTTTTTATTTCTTCTCCATGGATTTTAATACTATCGAGAGCCAAAGAAACTTGTACAACTGCCTTAATATAGTATAGGGCCCCCGCGAGCACGCAGAAGAGGCGGGAAACGACCTGGCATGGACCATCTAATGTTTGAAGTTGTGTTGGAGGCAATAGACACCATGAATTCTGCAGGACTTCCCAGAAATCCGTAAGTGTACGAGGGGGTCGAGATCTCTTTTCGACAACTCGTTGCGAGGCATCCTAGATATGGTCAATAATGTTCATGTTTGGCGAGTCTCCTGACCAGCGGAACTACACTACTGGCCATTAAAACTGCTACACCACCAAGATGACGTGCTACAGACCCGAAATTTAATCGACAGGAAAAAGATGCTGTGATATGCAAATGATTAGCTTTTCAGAGCATTCACACAACGTTGGCGCAGGTGGCGAAACCTACAACCTGCTAACATGATGGAAGTTTTCAACCGGTTTCTCATACAAAAACAGCAGCTGACCGGCGTTGCCTGGTGAAACGTTGTTGTGATGCCTCGTCTAAGGAGGAGAAATGCGTACCATCACGTTTCCAACTTCGATGAAGGTCGGAATGTAGCCTATCGCGATTGCGGTTTATCGTATCGCGACATTGCTGCTCGTGTTGGTCGAGATCCAATGACTGTTAGCAGAATATGGAATCGGTGGGTTCAGGAGGGTAATACGGAACGCCGTGCTGGGTCCCAACGGCCTCGTATCACTAGCAGTCGAGATGACAGGCATCTTATCCGGACGGCTGTAACGTATTGTGCAGCCACGTCTCGATCCCTGATTCAACAGATGGGGACTTTTGCAAGACAACAACCATCTGCACGAACAGTTCGACGACATTTGCAGCAGCAAGGACTATCAGCTCGGAGATCATGGCTACGGTTACCCTTGACGCTACATCATAGACAGAAGCGCCTGCAATGGTGTACTCAACGACGAACCTGGGTGCACGAATGGCAAAACGTCATTTTTTGGGATGAATCCAAGTTCTGTTTACAGAAACATGATGGTCGCATCCGTGTTTGGCGACATCTCGGTGAACGCACATTGGAAGCGTGTATTCGTCATCGCCTTACAGGCGTATCACCCGGCGTGATGGTATGGGATGCCATTGGTTACAAGTCTCGGTCACCTCTTGTTCGGTATGACGGCACTTTGAACTGTCGACGTTACATTTCAGATGTGTTACGACCCATGGCTCTACCCTTCATTCGATCGGTGCGAAACCCTACATTTCAGCAGGATAATGCACGACCGCATGTTGCAGGTCCTGTACGGGCCTTTCTGGATACAGAAAATGTTCGACTGCTCCCCTGGCCAGCACATTTTCCAGATCTCTCACCAACTGAAAACGTCTGGTCAATGGTGGCCGAGCAACTGGCTCGTCACAATACGCCAGTCACTACTCTTGATGAACTGTGGTATCGTGTTGAAGCTGCATGGGCAGCTGTACCTGTACACGCCATCCAAGCTCTGTTTGCCTCAATGCCCAGGCGTATCAAGGCCGTTATTACGGCCACAGGTGATTGTTCTGGGTACCGATTTTTCAGCATCTATGCACCCAAATCGCGTTAAAATATAATCACATATCAGTTCTAGTATAATATATTTGTCCAATGAATACCCGTTTACCATCTGCATTTCTTCTTGGTGTAGCAATTTTAGTGGCCAGTAGTGTACTTAAACTCAGAAGACTGCTCCTGGAGCCACTCTGTAGCACTTCAGGACGTGTGGGGCGTTGTATTGTCCTGCTGGAATTGCCCTAGTACGTCGGAATGCACAATGGGCATGAAGGGATCAAACAGGATGTGTCACCTGTCGGAGTCGTATCAGGGTCCCCCTATCGCTCCAACTGCACACGCCCAATGCCATTACAGAGCCTCTACCAGCTTTAACTGCCTGTTGACATGCAGGGTCCATGGGTTTATGAGGCTGCCTCCATACCCATACACGTTCATCCGCTCGATATAATTTGAAACGTGACTCGTCCGACCAGCCAACATGTTTTCAGTCATCAACAGCCATATGTCGTTGTTGAGGGGCCCAGGCGAGGCGTAAGGCTTTGTGTCGTGCAGTCATCAAGGGTATACGAGTAGTGCTTCGGGGTGGAAAAGCCCATATCGATGATGTTTCGTTGAATGGTTCCCACGCTGACACTTGTTGATGTCCCAGCATTGAAATCTGCAGCGATTTGCGAAAAGGTTGCATTTTCTGTCATGCTCAGCGATTCTCTTCAGTTGTTGTTGGTCCCGTTCTTGCAGGATCTTTTTCCGGCCGCATTAGTGCTGGAGATTTGATGTTTTGCCGTATAGTCATGGTACACCCGTGAAATGACCGTACGGGAAAATCCCCACTTCATCGCTACCTGGGAGACGCTGTGTCCCATCGCTGTAACACCGCGCTCAAACTCACATAAATATTGATAACCTGCCATTGTGGCAGCAGTAACCGATCTAACAACTGTGCCAGAGACTTATTGTGTTACATAAGCGTATTGGAGTACGCACGCCTGTACGAGTTTCTTCGGCGTTTTTAGTTGTTCACACAAGGAATCCTTTTGTTGAAAGTGGTGCTTTATGTTTGTCATTGTTGGAGAGTTTCGTTTCCTTTTTCGTTTTTGTTTGGACACTTCCTCTAAATGAGAGATGCAATGAAAGAATGGAAATCTGTGCCTTTGTATGGTAAGTTCGAAGCATTCAAACAACTTGACAAAGGCGTAACAAAAAAAAAAAAGTTTGCAGTCGAATACGGTGTGTCGGAGTAGTTACTGCTGGTGACTGGCGAAGAAACCGACTTATATTGGAAAAGTTTTCTTCAAAGAAATGATTTGAATAATGAAAAACAAGTAAGGCGTTGATTTGTGGTTTACGAAACAAGGAAGGGAACTATGACTTCTGGCCCAGTTTTGCAGGAGAAAGCTAATTTTTAAAAAAAAGGAATAATAAAAGGTTGAGGAGGGAGATAACAGTTTCACCGGTAGTGTAGGCTGGCTCGACAAGTGATTGATGAGTTGATTTGCGGGGAGAGAACCAAACCAGCAAGATCATCGGTGCCATGGGATTAGGGAGGGATGGGGAAGAAAGACGGCCATGCCTCTTCAAAGGAACCACCAAGGCATTTGCCTTAAGCGATTTAGGGATATGACAGAACACGTAAATCAGGATGGCAGGACGCGAGTTTGATTCGTCGTCCTCCCGAATGCGAGTTCAGTGTGCTAACCACTGACAAGTGGAAGACGAGGTAAGGAGTACGTCAGCTGGATGCAATCGGTATAGAACTCTGGTGATTCTGAGGCCGTTTCGGAATTTATCACAGATTCAAAAAAAAATCATAACTGAAGAAACTGTCTAATGAACAGATTTACAACTGCGACGAAAATGGATTGGCTCAAATGGCTGAGGTCATCAATCCCCTAGAACTTAGATCTACTTAAACCTAACTAACCTTTTGGACATCACACACATCCATGCCCGAGGCAGGATTCGAACCTGCGACCGTAGCAGTCGCGCAGTTCCCGACTGAAGCGCCTAGAACCGCTCGGCCACACCGGCCGGTGAAAATGGTTTGAACTTCGAAATGTTGCAAGAAAAACACTTGCATCTTGTGAAGAAAAAAGTGCTCCTGGGCCCATCAGGTGTAAAGAGCAGTTGAGGCAGCTTCAAATGCAACTGGAAGTCATAAACTAACTTGGGGAAACAGAAGGCTACAGCATTTAACAATGTAACAATATCAGCTTTTCTGGTTATCTACACGCATTAGAAGGCTGCCACTGCACTCGTACTCGGTACAGCACGATATTTCATTCACACATAACAAAAAAAGTTTTGCATCACCCCGTTTCCCATAGCTCCTGGAAGTCATAAACTAAATTTGGAAAACAGAGAAAGCTAGAGCATTTCAGAAGGAAACCATGCCAGCTTTTCTGGTTATCTACACGCATTACAATAATGTTCTACATCTACATCTACATGACTACTCTGCAATTCACATTTAAGTGCTTGGCAGAGGGTTCATCGAACCACAATCATACTATCTCTCTACTATTCCACTCCCGAACAGCGAGCGGGAAAAACGAACACCTAAACCTTTCTGTTCGAGCTCTGATTTCTCTTATTTTATTTTGATGATCATTCCTACCTATGTAGGTTGGGCTCAACAAAATATTTTCGCATTCGGAAGAGAAAGTTGGTGACTGAAATTTCGTAAAAAGCTCTCGCCGCGACGAAAAACGTCTATGCTGTAATGACTTCCATCCCAACTCGTGTATCATATCTGCCACACTCTCTCCTCTATAACGCGATAATACAAAACGAGCTGCCCTTCTTTGCACCCTCTCGATGTCCTCCGTCAACCCCACCTGGTAAGGATCCCACACCGCGCAGCAATATTCTAACAGAGGACGAACGAGTGTAGTGTAAGCTGTCTCTCTAGTGGACTTGTTGCATCTTCTAAGTGTCCTGCCAATGAAACGCAACCTTTGGCTCGCCTTCCCGACAATATTATCTATGTGGTCCTTCCAACTGAAGTTGTTCGTAATTTTAACACCCAGGTACTTAGTTGAATTGACAGCCTTGAGAATTGTACTATTTATCGAGTAATCGAATTCCAACGGATTTCTTTTGGAACTCATGTGTATTATCTCACACTTTTCGTTATTTAGCGTCAACTGCCACCTGACACACCATACAGCAATCTTTTCTAAATCGCTTTGCAACTGATACTGGTCTTCGGATGACCTTACTAGACGGTAAATTACAGCATCATCTGCGAACAGTCTAAGAGAACTGCTCAGATTGTCACCCAGGTCATTTATATAGATCAGGAACAGTAGAGGTCCCAGGACGCTTCCCTGGGGAACACCTGATATCACTTCAGTTTTACTCGATGATTTGCCGTCTATTACTACGAACTGCGACCTTTCTGACAGGAAATCACGAATCCAGTCGCACAACTGAAACGATACCCCATAGCTCCGCAGCTTGATTAGAAGTCGCTTATGAGGAACGGTGTCAAAAGCTTTCCGGAAATCTAGAAATACGGAATCAACTTGAGATCCCCTGTCGATAGCGGCCATTACTTCGTGCGAATAAAGAGCTAGCTAGTTGCACAAGACCGATGTTTTCTGAAGCCATGCTGATTACGTGTCAATAGATCGTTCCCTTCGAGGTGATTCATAATGTTTGAATACAGTATATGCTCCAAAACCCTACTGCAAACCGACGTCAATGATATAGGTCTGTAGTTAAATGGATTACTCCTACTACCCTTCTTGAACACTGGTGCGACCTGCGCAATTTTCCAATCTGTAGGTACAGATCTATCGGTGAGCGAGCGGTTGTATATGAGTGCTAAGTAGGGAGCTATAGTATCAGCGTAATCTGAAAGGAACCTAATCGGTATACAATCTGGACCTGAAGACTTGCCCGTATCAAGCGATTTGAGTTGCTTCGCAACCCCTAAGGTATCTACTTCTAAGAAACTCATGCTAGCAGCTGTTCGTGTTTCAAATTCTGGAATATTCCATTCGTCTTCCCTGGTGAAGGAATTTCTGAAAACTGCGTTCAATAACACCGCTTTAGCGGCACAGTCGTCGATAACAGTACCATAGGCACTGCGCAGCGAAGGTTTGGATGAATCGGGAAATCTTTAAGAATCGCTTTTTGAGATCATTTGTACCGGATGCTAACAACTTCTTAAAACAAAAGGGTTTGACATGCAAAACTGTTTTGACAGTGGATGGGTACTTGGGAGCGTCAGTGATTGGGCCTTACGAGAAAGGATGGAGTGGAAAAACTGGTCCGTGTTTTGTGCCTTGTGGAGCAGTAGAGCACAGAATGTGATGGTGTGGTGTCAACAGCAGCGGCTGCGTGCTTGAGACACCAGGAAGTCAGTGCAGAAGAGAACGGCCTCTCTTCTGTCGGGATGGGCCATCAGCAGTCGGGATATGACGATGCGAGCGCCATTCCGAAGTTGAGCCGCGGACAGGAAAGGGTAACGGCGCCTGGCGGGCGATATCGCTTTCGACTTGGGAGGGCGGAACGGCAGGCAAATTAGGACGGACCGCGGGGGCGGTGGGGGCGGTAGGGTGAGGCGAGGCGAGCAACACGTGTGGGGCGACTGGCCTGGTATTCAGTAGGGCAGAGGAGGCCTCAGTATCTGTCGCAACATCACTCTCCAGTTTACACCCTTACATAGTACATAACAAGTAGTACACAGGACAAAACCGCTTCACTGAGTGACTCAAGGTAAATTTTACTAGCCAACCGATTAAGCTCGTGAGCAGGGAATGTGATAGCGTGGCAAACTTCACACGGGCTGGGTGAGCGGAGCACGGGCTGTATAAGGCTCCGACTGTACCGTACTTGCTACTGCACGACATTTCATTTAGACATACCAAAAAAAGGTTTGCATCACCCCGGTTTCCAGAACTCCTGAAGATAGACGTTGACTATGGATATTGTATCACGGACCCGGTCCCTTTGACTGTTCAGAGATGTTACTAAACCCGCCCACAGATGGAAACAACCATGCATGAGCAGCGCCTATTAGACGGAGGGGGTCCGACAGCCGCTCAGTTCCAGTCACTCCACCAGGAAGGAGGTACACCGCTAGTGTTGTCTGTAGTTCAACCATGCCTAGACGGTCAATACCGCGGTTCGGTCGCGTCCGTAATGTTACTGTGTACCAGGAAGGGCTCTCAACAAGTGAAGTGTCCAGCAGTCTGGGAGTGAACCAAAGCGATGTTGTTTGGACATGGAGAGAGACAGGAACTGTCGATGACATGCCTGGCTCAGGGCTCCCAAGGACTGCTACTGCAGTGGATGACCACTACCTGTTGATTATGGCTCGGAGGAACCCTGACAGCGACGCCTCCAAGTTGAATAATACTTTTCGTGCAGCCACAGGACGTCGTGTTACGACTCAAACTGTGCGCACCTAGGCTGCACGATGCACATCACCACTCCCGACGTCCATGGCGAGGTCCATCTTTGCAACCACGACACCGTGCAGCGCGGTACAGATGGGTGGAACGACATGCCAAATGGAGCGTTCAGGATTGGCATCACGTTCTCTCCACCGATGAGTGTCGCATATGCCTTCAACCAGACACATGTCGGAGACGTGTTTGGAGGCAACCCGGTCAGGCTGAACGCCTTAGACACATTATTCAGCGGGTGCAGCAAGGTGGAGTTTACTTGCTGTTTTGGGGTGGCGTTATGTGAGGCCGACGTACGCCGCTGGTGGTCATGGAAGGCGCCTTAACGGCTGTACGATATATGAATGCCATCCGCAGGCCGATAGTGCAACCATACCGGCAGCATATTGGCGAAGCATTCGTCTTCGTGGACGACAATTCGCGATCCCATCGTGCACAGCCTGTGAATGACTTCCTTCAGGATAACGACGTCGGAGAATCGAGGCACATGCCAGTGGCCTCTGAGTCCCCAAACTGCTCCTCCAGGACATCAAACACACTCCTGCTTCTATGGGGTCGAGCTCCGTATTGCATGAGCCACATTTGTGGCAATCATGGTCACTTTGGACAATGGGGGTCCATTCGGTAGTCACCATGCCATCGAGGAATATCGCACCAGTTATTCCGTGACTGGTTATCGCACATCACACACTCACCCGACTTCTCGATCGCGAAATGCGGATTCCCAGTCCCACAAATGCGCGAATTTTGCTTGCTGTCTAACTCATCCCAATGAAAGTAGGCTTAGTTGCTAAACCAAACTATACTAATTCCTACCATGCCCTGCGGCCAACCCTGCAGCTAGTACGTCCTATCGCAAAAAATTCAGAAGGTATGACGGTTTTATTTCGTGTAGTTCAATAAGTCACCCACTAGCTTGAAAAATAGCAACTGTAACCGTAACGGGCCTATCACAATAAAAAAAAAAAAAAAGTCTCACAAGACTTAGTCACGACTCGAGCCCAGAAGAACGTAAGAAAATGCTAGTAGTAAGCTAATACTGAAATTTACAGAAAAAAACACTTCTCATATTTATCAAACAATTATAAAATGGAAAAACAGTGAAATAATAGCCTACTTGGATATCTCGGTTGAATGATTTACAAATGCAACGAGTACGACGAGCTACAAAACCTGCTATCTAACATCTTGTTATATCGTACCTCTTAGTATACTTTACGGTGGCTGTCGCAGTCTATTATTTAACGGAACTATGTTTACTCCAATGATGTCACAATTACGACCAATGCCTGGTGTATTTTTCTTGGTGTGTTGTGTACCAAACGTCATTTGCTGTTGTTACGATTTATAATTAAATACTACTCGAACCCCATTCTCAGAATCATCCCCGATCTACGTATCAGTGTGCAAACCAGGAGGTACGTCAAAATGCCACGACTCCAACCTCTTATGAGTGTGTCATGGTACCCAGAAACCAGCTACATAGGATTATCTCGGAAAAGACATATTCAATTTTAATGTTTATCCTGTTGGGTAAGAACATACATTACCCGTATTTTGCGACCTAATTTTTAGTATAGTTACTAACAAATCCGCTTCACCCAATGCAGCTGTATTTTGTTGATGCGTATGCCATCGTATTATAACTACAAGGAGAAGGAGGAAGCGAGTCGAACACATACTGGGGAAAAAATTCGATTTTTTGTGTTGGTCAACGTGCACTTAGCTGAATAGACCGCTGTTTTATTCTCCACTTCTGTCGTAACCTTAAACCACACACTCAGCTTCACTGAATTTGTTATTTTGCGCTAAATTTTGATTCACACAATGAGCCAACGATCAACTTCCCCAGGGGCAGCTAAAGAGACGGTAAGGCTCTAGAAGAATTGTACGAAACCATCCTAGAAGGAGAAATCCTGCTTTCTCAAAATGAGTATGGATGTGATTTATTAAAATCTACAAAAAAACCTTGTCCGAAAAATCTTAATTTCCTGGATCGCGTTCGTATATAGAAATCGTAATTTGATGTCAAGACTAGTTTCAGTGGTCAAGATAACCAACCTCTGATCTGCGAACTAGCACAAGAAACAAAGTCACCTTAGGAAAAATTTCTTTTTTTACAGAGTAACCTTCGAAAATTGTCTGGTTCGCATATCGGAGGAAGGGTGCGTTCCAACTGAAACTTGTCTACTCATCATATTTTAATTTCTATGTACGCAATCTAGGCAATCAAAAGATTTCTGGATATTATACTTTTTAATTTTAAGAATAAGGTCTGATTGGGATTGTATAACTCCCACTGCCATTTAGTTAATTTTTACAGATGGTCTTTTTTTTTTAATTGAACCAACTTGGTAGACTTACAGAAAGAAAGAAACGTCCTTCCCCGAATACGTAGTCTGTTTCCTTATAATAAACAAGGAAATAAATTCTTTTCACTTTTTTAGAATATTTAAAATCCTAGAACACACTAAATGGGTTTTCGTTCATATAATGTAGTTCCACTGTGCCTCTAGCTGCTTATGACAAGCTACACATGTAAACCAACGTAAAATTTATCGCGTAATTATCAGTACGTAATTTATACAGCGTGTCCGGGAAGTAATGGTCAAGTATACAGGGAAGAGACTAATGAACATGAGCTCTGAAATTCATACCCTAAGAGGTATGGGCACTTGTTCATCTTCGCTCTTGTGAAGCATCTTTGCTGCTCAACAGCTGCAGTTATGAGTTTTAGAGCAAACGTTTACTAGACAAATTTGTTTCTAATGATCCTTCCTGTCGTACTCTCGAATACTGACCATTCCTACCGCAACGACCTTTTATAGAAATATCAGTCTGAAATTAATGTGAATTTCCACAAGATGTTACCACGCAACAAAAGTATTTCAGACCGAACAAGACACATAAACCAATTGAAATTAGCAGAGAATATGCTTTAACATCTGTAATTAGAGCAAAAGTAATCAAAGTGCGTCTTGCACAAAGTCTAAATTGTTTCCAGTTTTTCTTAGCAAACAAGGAAAATAGCAAAAGTTAGTAAATCCAAGAGATGAATATTTTACTAATCTCTGGTACAACACGCTTTACGGATAGGACGAATGAAGAGGTACTCTGCACATACCATAATATGATAGGGTGGTCATTGTTGTGCGTAGACAATTGCCTTGGTCGATCAAATATGGACTGGACGGTCACAAATCGCAGTTACTCGCATTAGAGCGACAGGTAGCCCACAAAAAGAACAAGTAGTGAAATGCCGTCAGATGGTATGAACGTCTTTAAAACAAGGAAAACCAAAGTTTACTCACGACTTCATGAACGCAGTTTCCAGCAGTCTGTCGATTCACTTACCTGTAACAAAAAAAAGTAAGATTAGCTTGAACGAATGGAGAGACTTTCATGCAGATGAAATTTTGAAACCATTTCTGTTTCTCTTCTCTCCCTCTCACTTTCTCTCAAAAAAATGGCTCTGAGCACTATGGGACTTAACATTTATGGTCATCAGTTCCCTAGAACTTAGAACTACTTAAACCTATCTAACCTAAGGACATCACACAACACCAAGTCATCACGTCTCTCTCTCTCTCTCTCTCTCTCTCTCTCTCTGTGTGTCTCTATCTCTGTCTCTATCTGACTCACCCACTCTGTTCGTGAGCGCACGGAAATACACTAAAATTGTCTGCAAGGAGAAATTTACATCATAAATACATTGTACATTGGAGAAGAAGGCACAAAGAAGATGAATCTGCAAGGGGTAAATCGCAAATAAACATGGACACAATTGAATTCATCAGAAAGAGAAAAAATTATGAAATGTTCGATACCGTCAAAGAGGTTAAAATTTTCTAGGAACATGGGGTTTTCTCTCCCTGTTTCACCAGGTAGCGAAACGTGGCAAGGCGCCCTTAGGCCACGCGGCTACACCGCTCGGCTCTGCTACCACAGAAGTAGCTATTTTGGTACAAATGACGATATCTAGCCGTATTATTTGTTCTTCACAACCCCTGATGTAATATTTGAACACCAACAACAACCGTTAGCCCGCGATGGTCTCGCGGTTCTAGGCGCGCAGTCCGGAAACGTGCGACTGCTACGGTCGCAGGTTCGAATCCTGCCTCGGGCATGGATGTGTGTGACGTCCTTAGGTTAGTTCGGTTTAAGTAATTCAAAGTTCTAGGGGACTAATGACCACAGCAGTTGAGTCCCATAGTGCTCAGATCCATTTTTTGAACAACCGTTAGAATACAAAGGTTTTCATTTAAATCCTAAATGAAGTGTAGAATCAAATACGTCGGTTCTTAATTGGAAAAAAAACTGGCACACTTGATATTTGTCGATTACAGCACCGTCTAGCATAGGTGGTACATTTTTGCGTACATTCGAAGTACTCAATACAAATGGGAGGGTTCTCATGTGAAAATACAAAATTAACCCCACCCACGCAGGTGAGGTGGTTAGGTGGTGGTCATTTGTAGGACAGACTGATGTCCCCTTTATTGATATTAACTTTTCCTGCAGAACTTTTGTTTTTCGTACGACGCATCATTTTCGAGAGATTTAGTTGTCTCAAAACAAATATGTTGTATAATATTTTTTCTAGAGCATAGACAGTTGCAAATGAAATTATCACTGCTGCTTCTTCAAGCAACAGAAAATCTAGTGGAATGAAGGAAAGAAAGGAGACGAAGAAACAAAAATTCTTTGTGGAGTGGTGGCGAGGGCAAGTGGTTGACACAAACATACCGCGGGAGGGGAGCGACTTCTCTGGCTTAATTCCTTATTCTGCATTCAGGAGGAAGACCTATCTGGACCTCCTTCCCTCCCACTGCTTCCCACCCCCTCACCGCCCACTCGGCTCAGGGTAACAATCTCACGGGGCCGTTTCCACCCCCTCCACCACACGCTGCCATTTATGAGTCGGGGGCGTATTTATTTTACGGAGAATTGGATGTTGTTTTGTCTCGGCGGCTCGCAGCGGCCGCGCCGAATCTCGGCAGCGAGAGTGAGTAGAGGAGGAGATTGAGTAGGAGCGGGGCGGGGTTGGGCGGGGAGGTTGCGAGGGCCAGGAAGAGCCGGCCAGATCGCTATCTCGCGACTGCGCGTCCGACACGGCTCTTATACAGGGCCGCCTCGCCCGCCCCCTCCTAGGAGGGAGGGAAAGGTTGTTCTCATCTCGGCAAAAGACTGCGTTCTGCGTCCTCCCCGGCTGCCCTTCGGCCATTCGCGGAGCTGCTATATTCGTATCCACGTGGCGCTGCCGGAAGTGCCTCCCAGAGTTATGGCTGCCAGCTTCAAAATAAACAAGGAGCTAACTTATTTTCGTGAGCACTCGCGCAGATATGAACTGCTTTTACTTCTTGTCCGGACGTCGGTCTGCATGACGCGAGAATGTTAGACAGTAGAGGGCACCAACAAATCAACTCGCTTGCACGCAAACTTGTACCGCGAACTGCAGAAGATCGTTCATTTGCCGATAACTGCAGACTTCCCCCGAGAACTATTTCTTACCTATTCCCGGGTAAGGATTCGCACATAGGGAACATCCATGTCCATTTATCGGCCGGTGATGGAGCATGTCACCAAGAATGTCTGTTAAAGACGAAGACACATTGCTATGACACGGATCTTTTTTCTGTATCAGATATCGCAGTAACGAGATATGGTAAGTGTCCACGTGAATTTATTAATTTTTACATAACAAATTCAATGTTTGAATGAACAGTGACGGAAAGAATCTGAAAGATTACGTCCATTCAGATTTCACACCAGATTCGAAGAGTAGAAATAGTAGTGGCACTATGAGGATTGTTGTTGTTGTGGCCTTCAGTCCTGAGACCGGTTTGATGCAGCTCTCCATGCTACTCTATCCTGTGCAAACTTCTTCACCTCCCAGTACCTACTGCAACCTACATCCTTCTGAATCTGCTTAGTGTATTCATCTCTTGGACTCCCTCTACGATTTTTACCCTCCACACTGCCCTCCAGTGCTAAATTTGTAATCCCTTGATGCCTCAGAACATGTCCTATCAACCGGTCCCTTCTTCTTGTCAAGTTGTGCCACAAACTCCTCCTCAATTCTATCCAGTACCTCTTCATTAGTTATGTGATCTACCCATCTAATCTTCAGCATTCTTCTGTAGCACCACATTTCGAAAGCTTCTATTCTCTTCTTGTCCAAAGTATTTATCGTCCATGTTTCAGTTCCATACATGGCTACACTCCATACAAATACTTACAGAAACGACTTCCTGACACTTAAATCTATACTCGATGTTAACAAATTTCTCTTCTTCAGAAACGCTTTTCTTGCCATTACCAGTCTACATTTTATATCCTCTCTACTTCGACCATCATCAGTTATTTTGCTCCCCAAATAGCAAAACTCATTTACTACTTGCAGTGTCTCATTTCCTAATCTAATTCCCTGAGCATCACCCGACTTAACTCGACTACATTCAATTATCCTCGTTTTGCTTTTGTTGATGTTCATCTTATATCCTTCTTTCAAGACACTTTCCATTCCATTCAACTGCTCTTCCAAGTCCTTTGCTGTCTCTGACAGAATTACAATGTCATCGGCGAACTTCAAAGTTTTTACTTCTTCTCCATGGATTTTAATACCTACTCTGAATTTTTCGTTTCCTTTACTGCTTGCTCCATATACAGATTGAATAACATCGGGGAGGATACCAATCAAATTTGTTCTTAAATAGTCGCTGTAACCGTCGCAAGTGTTAGTTGCCTTTAGATTCGACGTGGTCAGTTGATACGCCATTATCTACATCTCACTGAGTTTGAACGTGGTGGTGTAATAGGGCTACTAGAAGCTGTATGTTCCTTCTGCGACAGTCCCGAAAGACTTGACCGGAATGTAGCCACTGTACATGATTACTGGCAGCGGCGGTTACGAGAATGTACGGTCACAAGAAGACAGGGCTCTGGACGAGCAAGTCGTACTGCTGAGAGGGGAGACCATCGTGTTCGGCGTATGGCTCTGGCGCATCGTACTGGATCCGCAGCAGCTATTGGAACAGCAGTTGGCACCACAGTGACAAATACTGTCACACGTCTGTTACTTCAAGGGCAGCTTCGAGCCAGACGTCCTCTAACGGGAATCCCACAACTCCAAACCACCGCCATCACTGACCTCAAGCGAGTGTTTATTGGAGGGCAGGGTAGAGGTCTGTTGTGTTTCTGATGAAAGCTGGTTCGGCCTCAGTACCAGTGATGGCCGTGTGTTGGGTTGAAGGAGACCAGCTGAGCATCTGCAGCCAACCTATCTGTGTGCTAGGTACACTGGACCTTTGCCTGGAGTTGTGGTCAGGGGTGCGATGTAGTATGACAACGGGAGCACTCTCGCAGTTATCCCACACAGTCTTACTCCAAATTTGTACGTATATCTGGTGATTCGACCTGTTGTGTTCAAGAACAGCATTCCACACGGTGTTTTCCAACAGGATAACACTCACTCACGTACCGCTGTTGCAGCTCAGCATCCACAGTGGGTCGATATGTTGCTTTGGGCTGCTCGATCACCAGATCTGTCTCCAATCGAACATGTATGGGACGTTATCGGACAATAACCCCAGCATCATTCACAAACAACATTGACCTTCCCTGTAGTGACTGCCCAAGTGTGACACGCATGGAACTCCATCCTACAAAGTGTGGGATTGAAGGGACCAGACTGCTACGGTCACCGGTCCCAAACATTTTAACGGTTTAACCGCTTGTTAATGTACCAGCAGTTCACATCTGCAACAGTTTCTCGCGCTTACATAAACGTGTGATCTTGCAATGTTAAACACTTAAATATGTCACATAAACAAATGTCTTCCCGAAAGTTCATTACACTACGTTACTCATTTTTTGATGTTGCGGTTCTTACCCGCCAGTGTAGTATGTTAATTTTTTTGAGAATTACAAATGTGCGTGTTTGTGTTCTACGTTTCATGAGGGGCATAGTAGCAGCCGAAGGGATATTCAACATTGTAAGTTATGCTGTTGTCGCTGGAGAGACTTCAAAGAGCTGACGCGTGCGTGCTAGAAGAAGATAGAAGATAACGGGTTACCCTTACACGTTATGAAAAAAAAAAAAACTTCGTCCGAACGGGCCATGAAGGCCCAACGTCACCGACCGGCCGCCTTGTCATCCTCAGCCCACAGGCGTCACTGCATTCGGATATGGAGGAGCATGTGGTCAGCACACCATCCTCCTGGCCGTATGTCAGTTTACGAGACTGGAGCCGCTACTTCTCAATCAGGTAGCTCCTCAGTTTGCCCCACAAGGGCTGAGTGCACCCCGCTTGCCAACAGCGTTCGGCAGACCGGGCGGTCACCCATCCAACTGCTATCCTAGCCCGACAGAGCTTAACTTATGTGCCCCCACGGGAAGCGCTGTTATCACGGCGGCAAGGCTCTTGGTCTTGCGGGTACATTAACGACTTTGTTCACGTGCCCCCGCTGCAAGGAACAATGGTACATCTTACAGAACGCAATAGCGCGGCTGTGATGACCGTTAACAGGATGTCAGTTCTACACGAGGTATGGAACGAACTCTACTACCGTTTGGGCGTGTGTCGTGTCACCAGAGCGGCACTCATGGAACATTTGTAGCTTAGTTCTTAGTGAGACTCATATCAGTCAAATTTTGTGATAGCCACGCTTGTAGAATCGTGTATGTGGGGGGTGGGAGAGGGGGGGCAGGGAGCACCACTCGATGCAAAAAAGTCTACATGGACTCTAACACACGTAACTTAACAGCTATGAGCATTTCAGATTCGATAATGTGAAATAATATCTTCTCTGAAATAGTGTCCCTAACTCTTGAAGTGTCCCTTTTAGAGCCGTTGTTTACTGAACAGTTTTTCTACTTTCGGCCCATACTACTTCCTCTGAAAGTATGGGAACCAAAGATATTGTATTTTACAATATTGAAGTGCACTTAAAAATATTGAACAGCTCTTAAAGTGTGCTCTTTAGACTCTTAAGTTCACAGAATTTTCTGCTCTGAATGATCGTTCTTGTCTTATCATACTGACCATTGCTTCTGGGACATCCTGTATATGAAGTTTCAGAGTGTTCCATTATCAGTCTCCAACTAACATTTCTTCTCTTTTAGCAACTAAATTCCTCAAAGTACATGCACACTATAGGATTTTATAGCACAAGAACAAAAAAAATTAGGAGAAAATCTGGGAAGCTGTAATATAGTAAGTCAGTATTTACGCTTTGTGCTATCAGCCTCCTGTATCATACTAATGACTTCATTTAAATTATCTTATATCGCGGGGTTAATTTCATTTAAACTGAATATGGTTGTTAATTGTTGCTATATAATGGTACTCTCATCACATATTTCATTTATCTGTTTCAAAATTAATTGTTAAAAACGCTTTGTGACTGCCACATGGGCTATGTCCGATAGCAATTACCAAATAAATAAAAAGTTTGAGAAATATACACAAAACAGTAAATACAGCGGATGCTCACATATCTTACTTCCACTTGAAGACAATGACACAGGATCGATTTTACGTGATTTGGTACCACAACTTAAATATTATCATGTAAGATGTTAAAATAACTAAGATACGTGAGCATGATCCGAATATGGGGCTAAATTTATTGGGAATAAGAGAACAAATGAGAGCAGCTCCTGGCCTTTGAAATTTGGCGTTTACTAAATCCAAAAACGGATTGAATTTTCTGACAAGTCAGAAAAGGAACCACACAACGAAAGGGCGAGGCTGCAGATGTATCCGGATAAAATAACAAGTATGTGTAAAAACGTAATATTTACTTATAAATAGACACTGTATAAACGCGAGTAATTGCGTCCCGTTTAATTTGTAGGCCTCACCAATGAATCTCGTTTTGAGTCATGAAGCAATAGAGACAAGAGCACTTACGTTGCATATTTTTCTCTGATAAATTTCAAAATAATTATAAAGTGACGCGTTCCGTATCTTAGCGCAGATCGCTATTATTTTGTGCGGAATACACTAACAACAAAAATACGACAGCGATGCGTCAGGCCTAGGTAACCAGTACTTCGACTGCATACGTTCTGAGCGTATTTTTTAATTCCGAAGTACAAATATAACAACGAAAACATTGGTGGGGGCCACCCACATCTTTTTAGTATCACATTCGTTAGCTGCACCAACTCACAACAAAACTATTGGAGTATAGCGCAAACTATACCTCGGACTAAGCTGAAGATCAATCTGTCACCAGAACAAAGTTTTTTATTCTACTGTGCAGGAACAAAATGAGGCCACCTCAGGACGTGCCATAAGACTTACCGACTATTATGCGAAATGTCAACTACCATGTCTTGGCGGCCATCTTCCCGGTGAGTGCGCGCCCGCCCGCCCCCCCTCCCCCCCTCCCCCCCTCCCCCCCTCCCCCCCTCCCCCCTCCCTCCCCACCCCCCTGTAATGGAGCAGAGCTCCTCGTCCCAACCTACCCTCACCAGCGCCAAACACCGACTGACTGCCGCAGGTAAACAGAGCAAAGATCTTACGTAACTAGAAGCATAAAGCGTGCAGTAACAATATCTATGGAGTCAGTCGTCATAACATATGCAACCCCCCACCCGTCACTTACCCAGCTAATTGACTAACAGATCAACAGAGAGTGCAAAACTACCGCAATATCGGATAACGCAAATAAAGTAATAAGGCCCTGTGACTCCTGATTGAACTCCGGTGGCAGTGTTGACATTAACTGATTCAGAATTGATCACTTTTAATTAAAAAAGGGGTGGTCATTGATGTTATGTTCAGCTATTGAACACCAGATGCAAATGTTAAACATAAATTTAATTAAGAAAGTGAGTTGGGATTTCAACTACTTGATTGAAAACAGATGCAGTCGATTAGCACAAATTTATTTTAACTCACGACCTTCAATCATCACATTACATGACTCTCCTAACAGGCAGTGGTAATAAACTGCGTTTGCGTGGAGTAAAGCGCGATAAATCAAAAGTAATTCCTATCGACTGACCCATGCGTAATGCGAAGTGCGAGAAGAATTATACAATAAACGGCCCATGAAACCCTCGTGGAAACTTTGCCGACGTGATCCAACAAATTAATCAGTGGCCGGAGCGGGCGCAATATCACCGAATACAGCGTGGCGGAGCGGCGTCGTTGTGTGGACGTCGGCCGACCTCGTGGTGCTGCAAGGCTGCGCTCGTCTGTTCACTCCTAGCTGTCTTGCTCAGTACATAGCTGAACCAAAACTTCCTATCTCTAAGCTCAATCGTTCTATTTGCTAAGTCCTAAACTGCAGAGATGCTCACCCTTTCTCAGGCAAGCTGCGCAAAGACCGCCTCGTCCGCACTCTAGGCAAGCTGGGAACGGAAGACTCTCCACGGAGACTTCTGCCAGTCCGTTCTTCAGCTCGGTTTCCCCTCCAGCAAAATCACTTACGCCAATTGCAGCGCAAGTCGCCTCAATTATGCGTCGCTTCCCAGCGCCGACCAATGCCTGCTCTGGGAAGTGATCAAATTCCCAAAAAATTTCCCTTCCTCTCAACTTCTGCTATTTAGCTGCTCCCAGGCGACCCATCAAGGTTAGCGTCTGCACAAAACACCAAGTTTTCTCGAATTCTGACTCCCAGGAGAGTACTTCAAATTCCTCAGTCCTACGTTCCCATCGGAGGCCGGCGTATTTTCTTCTGTCGCTCTTCACCTGATTCACTTCAGAATCTGCGGACCGTGAATTCAGCGTGAAGTTGCTATACTCAAGTACACACATATTTTGACCTCTGTTGACCACTCCACAGTAGCTTTGCGCAGCTTTCTCGCATGTTTCCCTGAAAACAGGACGACGCACATTTATCAACAGGTATACAAGTTCTCTGTCTGTTTCCCAGTACACCAGCATGGAGTCGAGGTCAACCACCCACTCACTCACTATCACTCATCTTAAGGCGGCTGAAGGCCGCTCCGTGTTACCGCTTGAGCTTGAGCCGCCTAAGCTGCCTATTGTCGCTTCCTTTCGCCATTCCCCAGCTGGCCACGGTCAGCTCTAAATACTTCCCTGGGGTAAACTAACCTTCAGTAAACCGACGTGTTTCCATAAAGTTTTCATGTCATGTGAATTACTTTAAAACCATCACCTAACAATTATTCCAATACGTCCATACTACACCCTCTACAAGATGCATTGTGCCTTGTCAGTAATTTTGTTCAGCCCTACTGTTCGCTCAACGTGAGTTACGTGATGTTTAATGACTTCATGTAAGGGGCATGGTTCTTGCTATCTTACACATACAGAACCCTACACACGTTAACAACCGATCGACAAATTGGATGCGTTTTGACCGATGGACAGACGAACTTTCCTGGTCGGGACGTCAATCAGATACCACCGCCAAACAGTCAGCTCCCCCCTCCCCCCCACTCCCACCTCCACCCCTCAAACAACCACTCCACCCAACAAATTGTGATAGTATAGCGCTGTCGTGCTATCTTCTCGATAAAAAGTATTTTATCACTGCACGCTGGATTAAATGCTGTTCTAACATTCATCTCCATTATGCTTTCCGACGAACTTGGGCAATTTCAGCATGACAATGCGATACCCTGCACGTCCAGCATTGCAACAGAGTTGCTCCAGGGACACTCTTCTTCTACTGGCCAGTCCCCGTCATGAACATTATTGAGAATATCTGCGTTGCAACGTGCTGCTCAGAAGAGATCTCCGCCCCATCGTACTCTTACGGATTTATGGACAGCTCTGCAGGATTCATGGTGTCAGTTCCCTCCAGCCAACAGAAGCGGCCTCAATCCAAGGTGCAGTAATAATGCGGTCGACTAGTACAGGAAGAGCCACACTAGCACCACACCTGGACAACATATCGCGATGATACAGAAGATCTTTTTCTCGACAAGATATAACACGAAAGTGTAGAGACGGTGTTATTTTCTAATTACAAAGCTGTCTATTGATCCGAGCACTGAAAACTTGTGGCAATAATGCCAGTTGCGAGGTGGAAGAGTGGACGTTTTACCGAAGAGGAGCCTGTAAGACGAGCGTGGAGAGAGGAGGAGGGAGGGGTTCAGAGGGCGAAGAGAAACACAGCTCGGACTGCGGGGTGAGTCTGGCTGGATTTTCTGAGCCGCTGCCAAGACGGGCAGGAGGTGGAAACAAGAGGGTGGCCACGGTTTTGTTGCGTCTTCCCGCTCCTCCCTCCCCCCCCCCTCCCCTGTCCCGCCCCATGCCCGGCCGTTGCGTGAGAGGCCAGGCCGTGCGTGCGTGCTTGCGTGCGCAATAGAAAACGCAGGCGCGCCGTTTGTTTTTATTATGCGTTTCGCTTTTACAGCGGTTGCCGCCGCTGCCGCTAGCTCGTTGCCCTGGGCGGGCCAGGCCACGCCAGGGGTTGTTTCTTTTATTATTCGCCGCCGCCGACTTTCACCCCCTCCCAAAATCCCTCGCCACCCTTACCCTGTCCGTCTTTGCCGCCACCGACGCCGACGACGCCCTACTGAGGCGCCGGCGTCGCCGGTCCGGCCTCCGGCGGGGGCGGGCGGGGGCGGATAGCACGTGGCGTGCCTGCTGCCTCTGACCGCGATGCTTCCGCAGCAGCTGTGTGCGGCGCCTCGCCGATCAACCCCGCAGGGTAAAGCGTGCGAGTTGCCCGCCTCTGTAGTATCGTATACACAAGGTATAAAAGGCCAATCCATTGCTGCAGCTGTCAGTTGTAAAGTTATTCATCTTTAAGGTTGGCGTAGTAATTATGGCCGCACGAAGGGACACACACACTATGTGACCAAAAGTATCCGGACATCTGACTCAAAATGAATTAGAAGTTCGTTGTTCCCTCCATCGGTAATGCTAGAATTCAGTATGGTGTTGGCCCACCCTTAGCCTTGATGACAGCTTCCACTCTCGCAAGCATATGTTCAATCAGGTGCTGGAAGGTTTCTTGGGGGATAGCAGCCCATTCTTCATGGAGTGCTGCACTGGGGAGAGGTATCAATGCCGATCGGTGAGGCACGAAGTCGGCGTTTCAACACTTCCCAAAGATGTTCCATAAGATTCAGGTCGGGACTCTGTCCAGGCCAGTCCATTACATGGATGTTATTGACGTTTAACCAAAAAATGGTTCAAATGTCTCAGAGAACTATGGGACTTAACATCTGAGGTCATTAGTACCCTAGAACTACTTAAACCTAACTAACCTAAGGACATCACACACATCCATGCCCGAGGCAGGATTCGAACCCGCGACCATAGCAGCCGCGCCGTTCCGCACTGTAGCGCCTAGAACCGCTCGGCCACGTCGTTAAACCACTCCACCTCAGGACATGCATTATGAACAGGTGGTCTACCGTGTTGAAAGATGCAGTCGCCATCCCTGAATAGCTCTTCACACCTGGAAAGCAAGAGGGTACTTAAAACATCAATGGAGGCCTGTGCTGTGATAGTGCCACGCAAAACAACAAGAGGTGCAAGCCTCCTTCATGAGAAACACGACCACGCCATAACACCACCGCCTCCGAATTTTACTGTTGGCACTACACTAGCTGGCAGATGACGTTCACCAGGCATTCGCCATACCCACACTCTACCATCGGATCGCCACATTGTGTACCGTCATTCGTCAGTCCACACAACGTTTTTCCACTGTTCATTTGTCCAATGTTTACGCTCCTTACAGCAAGCAAAGGGTCGTTTAGCATTTACCGGCGAGATGTGTGGCTTATGAGCACCCGCTCGTAAGTAAGTTTTCTCACGTTTCCCGTAACTGTCATAGCACTTGCAGTGGATCCTGATGCAGTTTGGAATTCCTGTGTCATGGTCTGGATAGATGTCTGCCTATTACACATTACGACCCTCTTCAACTGTCGGCGGTCTCTGCCAGTCAACAGACGAGGTCGGCCTGTACGCTTTTGTGCTGTACGTGCACCTTCCGTTTCCACTTCACTATAACATCGGAAACAGTGGACCTAGGGATGTTTAGGAGTGTGAAAATCTCGCGTACAGCCGTATGACACAAGTGAAATCCAATCACGTGACCACGTTCGAAGTCCGTGAGTTCGGCGCAGCGCCCCATTCTGCTCTCTCACGATGTCTAACGACTACCGAGGTCGCTGATATGGAGTACGTAGCAGTAGGTGGCACCACAATGCACCTAATACTAAAAATGTATATTTTTCGGGCTTCCGGATACTTTTCACCACATTGCGTACCATACTTTGAAATCGGAAATCGCTATTGAATTCGATATTACGAAATCCACACTGTCAAGCGTGTGCGGAGAATGCCACATTCCAGGCATTACCTCTCACCACGGACAACACAGTGGCCGACGGCCTTCACTTAACGACCGACAGCAGCAGCGTTTGCGTAGAGTTGTCAGTGCTAACAGACAAGCAACACTGCCTTATATAACCGAAGAAATCAATGTGCGTCGTACGAAGTACGTATCTGTTATGAGAGTGCGACCAAATTTGGGGTTAAAAGGCTATGGCAGTGGATGACCGGCGGGAGTGCGTTTGCTAAGAGCACGAGATCGCCTGCAGCGCCTCTCCAGGGTTCGTGACCATATCAGTTGGACCGTAGACGACTGAAAAACCCTTGGCTTAGTCAGATGAGTTTTTTCAGTTATTAAGAGCTAATGCTAGAGTTCGAGTGCGGCGCAGACCATACGCAGCCACGGACACCGGTTGTCAACAAGGCACTGTGCAAGCCGGTGGTGGCTCCATAATGTTGTGGTCAGTGTTTACATGCAATGGACTGGGTCCCCTGGTCCATCTGAACCGATCATCGACTGGAAATAGTTATTTTCGGCTACTTGAAGACCATCAGTAGTCATTCACGGACTTCATGTCCCCAAGCTACGGTGAAATGTTCATAGAAGACAATGCGTCATGTCACCAGGCCACATGTGTTAGGGATTGGTTTGAATAACATTCCGGACAACTTGAGCGAGTGACTTGGCCACCCAGACCACCCGACAAGAATCCCATCGAACATTTATCGTACATAATTGAGAAGTCAAAAAATGTGCAAATGTGCGTGGAATCTTATGGGACTAAACTGCTAAGGTCATCAGTCCCTAAGCTTACACAATACTTAGCCGAAATTATCCTAAGGACACACACTCGAACCTCCGCCTGGACCAGCTGCACAGTACATGTCGAGAGTTCAGGTAGTGCACAAAATCCTGTACCGGCAACACTTTCGCAATTATGGACGGCTATAGAGGCAGCATTGTTCATTATTTCTGCAGAATTCCAACTACTTGAGTCCATATGCCGAGCTGCTGTCCTACGGAGGGTAAGAGGAGGTCCCACACGCTATTATGAAGTATCCCATGACTTTTTCCAGAGTAAGTTCACAGAACTAAAGACAAATAGAAAAATAGCTTAGCAAAGGACTTGGAAGAGCACTTGAATGGAATGGATAGTGTCTTGAAACGAGGGTACAAGATCAACAAAAGCAACACGAGGATAATGGAATGTATTCGAATTAAGTCGGGTGATGATGAAGGAATTATGCTATTTGGGGAGCAAAATAACTGATGATGGTCGAAGTAGAGAGGATATAAAATGTAGACTGGCAATGGCAAGGAAAGCGTTGCTGAAGAAGAGAAATTTGTTAACATCGAGTATAGATTTAAGTGCCAGGAAGTCATTTCTGAAAGTATTTGTATGGAGTGTAGCCATGTATGGAAGTGAAACGTGGACGATAAATAGTTTAGACAAGAAGAGAATAGAAGCTTTCGAAATGTGGTGCTACAGAACAATGCTGAAGATTACATGGGTAGATCACGTAACTAATGAGGAGGTACTGAACAGAATTGGGGAGAAGAGAAATTTGTGGCACAACTTGACTAGAAGAAGGGATCGGTTGGCAGGACACGTTCTGGGGCATCAAGGGATCATCAGTTTAGTATTGGAGGGCAGCGTGAAGGGTAAAAATCGTAGAGGGAGACCAAGAGATGAATACACTAAGCAGATTCAGAAGGATGTAGGTTGCAGTAGGTACTGGGAGATGAAGAAGCTTGCACAGAATTGAGTAGCATGGAGAGCTGCATCAAACCAGTCTCAGGACTGAAGACCACACACACAGCTTATTGTTGCCGGTAGTGGACACATGGTTTTGAAGTAAAGTATGAATATACATATTTATTTGCAGAATTTCCATTATACAGTGTTTTGTAAACAGAATTTCAAATATAAAAATGGTTCAGATTGCTCTAAGCACTATGGGACTTAACATCTGATGTCATCAGTCCCCTAGAACTTAAAACTACTTAAACCTAACTAACCTAAGGACATCACACACATCCATGCCCGAGGCTCTATTCGAACCTGCGACCGTAGCAGCAGCGCGGTTCCGGACTGAAGCTCCTAGAACCGCTCGGCCACAGCGGCCGGCTTCAAATATAAAGATGCTGCACTTTCGCAAATACACAAGTGCTGTTATTTCAATACAGATTCAAACATGTTATAATATGAATTATTCATACATCTCATTTAGACAACAAATATTTGTAAATACGTCAGATTGGCTGTATGTTATCAAATGCCTGCACACACAAAGCAAATTTGTCTCAAAACATGTTGAATGAACAAACGGACTTTAGCAGCTATGGTTTTCAGTGATTTTAAAATTTTATTTTGTCCTAAATGTACGAATAATGCAAACATTTGGTAACATACAGCCTCAATTGAGATATCCACATAGTACTTAGAAACCATGTATCCACTACTACAACAGTAAGTTATTTATTGATTTGTCTCAGTTTTGTAAACTTAAATTCCCAATATACCATTTCGTAATATACCAATTTCGACTTACCAGGAGCAGAATTAAGCTAAGATTTTTAAAAAGAAGGTAATTGATTTTATTTGTAAAAACACTTCAAAATGAGCTCCCAGGGCGTTAAATGCATTGTGCGTTGGAATAAAATCACGTTTGTGACTATAGGTGGTTGTTCTTTATTTTACGAAAATAGTATATTCACGGGATAAACATTGACAGCACTGAATAAAATTAAGATATATATGAATGCTGCGAACGAAATGAGCAGAAACTTATTTTATGCTGTTAGGTTAGTCCCTAAACACACTCTAGGAATCCTCAACATTTTCGGAAAAAAGGCGAAATAGTTATGACAGGAAGAAATATACAAGTAAATGTCATTGCTGGTTCTTTCAATCACAGCAGTTTCACCTTTCATTTTTTTAATCAGGCTGTAGTCACAAAAACGAAGAAACTCACTACCGAGAAAACACATTCGTTTATGTAAATGATATCGAATGTTATTTAACATACTTCTGCTACATGAATAAGAATGTCCACGAGTGGACCTTCGGCTCCGAAAGCCCATTTCGATGATGTTTTGTTGGCTGTTTCGCTCGGTGACACTTGTTGATGGCCCATCATTGATATCTGCAGCAATGTGCGGAAGGGTTGCACTTTCTTCAGTCTAGTATCTCCTGTTCTTGCAGGATCATCACGATAAAATGAGAGAAATCAGGGCTCGCATGATAAAAGTTAAGTGCCCGTTTTTCCCACGTGCCTCTCGAGAGTGGAAAGGTGGAGAGACAGCATGAAAGTGGTTCATTGAACCCTCTGCCAGGCACTTAATTGTGAATAGCAGAGTAACCGCCGGCCGGAGTGGCCGTGCGGTTCTAGGCGCTACAGTCTGGAGCCGTGCGACCGCTCCGGTCGCAGGTTCGAATCCTTCCTCGGGCATGGATGTGTGTGATGTCCTTAGGTTAGTTAATTCTAGGCGACTGATGACCTCAGAAGCTAAGTCGCATAGTGCTCAGAGCCATTTGAACCAAGCAGAGTAATGAGATGTAGAGATCTTTGTCCGGCCGGATTTCTGATATTCACGGTAATGGCAAGTTACGGCGCGCGGTCGGTGCTCCGTGCTGTTAGCTGCTGTGGGCGAGACGACGCGGTCTTTCTCGCCAGCTAGAGTCCGCAGAGGAAGTGCACCGTCACGGCGAGGAGGTAACGCGATACAGGCGGCAGGCGGCTGGCGTATGCAGAAGACTCTGCTGTGTGTGTGTGCGTGTGTGCCGTGCGTGACGCACAATCTCCGAGGTGCGTGTGGCCACACGCACCCCGCCTCGCGATAAAACTGCGGCGCCCTCCGCGAGCACGACCCCATCTCCGCGCACTCTGCTATCACCTTGCTCTCGCCTCTACAACGACTCCACCGACTCCACCAACCACATTTCGGCGGCTGGTCAGGGATATTCTCTGAGAAGGGAAGAGCGTGACCGCAAACGCTGAGAACCGCACGGAAATGTGTTTTGAAACTTAAACCGCTGTAACTTTTCTGGCTCTGGGAGCTACTACACTACTGGCCATTTAAAGTGCTACACCACGAAGATGACGTGCTACAGATGAGAAGTAGATGCTGTATTATATGCAAATGATTAGCTTTTCAGAGCATTCACACAAGGTTGGGAAGTTGGCATCCGATTTCTCATACAAAAACAGCAGTTGACCGGCGTTGCCTGGTGAAACGTTGTTGTGATGCCTCGTGTAAGGAGGAAAAATACGTACCATCACGTTCCCGACTTTGATAAAGGTCGGATTGTAGCCTGTCGCGATTGCGGTTTATCGTATCGCGACATGCTGCTCGCGTTGGTCGAGATCAAATCACTGTTAGCAGAATATGGAATCGACGGGTTCAGGAGGGTAATAAGAAACGTCGTGCTGGATCCCAAAGGCCTCGTATCACTAGCAGTAGGGATGACAGCCATGGCTGTAACGGATCGTGCAGCCACGACTCGATCCCTGAGACAACAGATGCGGACGTTTGCAAGACAACAACCATCTGCACCAACAGTTCGACGACGTTTGCACAGCAGCGTGGACTATCAGCTCGGAGACCGTGGCTGCGATTACCCTTGACGCTGCATCACAGACAGGAGCGCCTGCGATGGTGTACTCGACGACGAACCTGGATGCACGAATGGCAAAACGACATTTTTTCGGATGAGTCCAGGTTCTGTTTACTGAATGATGATGGTTGCATCCGTGTATGGCGTCACCGCGGTGCACGCACACTGGAAGCGTGTATTCGTCATCGCCATTGGTTACACGTCTCTGTCACCTCTTGTTGGCATTGACGGCATTTTGAACAGTGGGCGTTACAATTCAGATGCGCTACGATCCGTGTAGCTACCCCTCATTCGATTCCTGCGAAACCCCACATATTTCAGCAGGATAGTGCACGACCGCATGTTGCAGGTCCTGTACGGGCCTTTCTGGATACGGGAAATGTTCGACTGCTGCCCTGGCGAGCACATTCTCCACATCTCTCTCCAACTGAAAACGTCTGGACAATGGTGGCCGAGCAACTGGCTCGTCACAACACGCCAGTCACTACTCTTGATGAACTGTGGTATCGTGTTGAAGCTGCATGGGCAGCTGTACCTGTACACGCCATCCCAGCTCTGTTTGACTCAATGCCCAGCCGCATCAAGGCCGTTATTATGGCGAGAGGTGGTTGTTCTGCTTACTGATGTCTCAGGATCTGTGCACTCAAATTTGGTGCAAATGTAATCACATGTCAGTTCTAGTATAATATATTTGTCCAATGAATACCAGTTTATCATCTTCATTTCTTCTTGGTGTAGCAATTTCAATGGTCAGTAGTGTAAAAAGTTATATATATAATCCTCACATGGCAGAGAATTTGGTTCGGTTTCTAACATTTAGGCATCGCGGCGAAGTCATATGGGACAAGGGGACTGGAGGCCCAATATCTGAACTGTGCTGGTCATATGGGGACGTCTCTTCACTTTAATTCTACTGTTATTCGCCCGTAGGCAAAATGCAGGTGGCTGCGTTTACCGGCGTTCAACAGCAGAAGAGGCGCGCGCAGCCACTATTCTGAAAGTTCAGCTGTTGGCGGTGAGTTAATGACGACAGCATCATCAGCGCTCGCGGCGACAAACACCCCTCCCCCACTCGCCCGCTACCCGCAGTGCAGTAGCAACGTCATTAGCAACAATGAGTCAGTCAGTCCCCCCCCCCCCACTCCTCTCCATCCAACACTCCACACTAAACGCTCGTCTGCCGCGTTCTCTGTCCCCTCCCTACCCCACCATACAGTCCGCAAGCGCGCGGCGCGACAACAAACAGTTTATTCACTTAAACGGACCGCCGCCACACACCGCTAGCCTTTGCGCTTTCCGCGAAAGCCCGGCGCGCGCTGCCAACAATACACAAACAATTCCGCCGACTGCGCGAAACTGCCGCCAGAGGCCAGCACGGGCGCTCCTCGTTAACATGTGACGCTCGCACCGCGCATTAAAAATGTTGCCAACCTACGCACACGAAAGCAAAGCGCAGCTGCCGGCGCTCTCACGTATTTTCCCCCCACCCACTGCACGTGCGTATGCAGGCCTGTTGACAGTGCTGCCAATCACAGAGCCAGATGCTTTTGTGAGCACAGCGCTTTAAAGGGGTGGGGGAAGGGAGGGTGGGAGAGCGACGGACAACTGACTGCGGCTGGTAGAGAGCCACCAGCGGCAAATTCCACCGCAGGATGATATTTTTAATCCGTTTTATTGGCCGCAGCCGATACAGTTCATTATACTGCGCGGTGCTTCCCTCTGGCTTCGCCTGCAACCCCCCTACCCCTTCCCGACCAGTCGCCAACTCTTTTTTTTTTTTTTTTCCCCGGACACACAGAGGAAGTGTCGCCAGCGCTCAGTCTAAATGAGCGGCCACTTGACAAAATTGGGGGCTCAAAAATATTAACCGGTGTATTTTCCACCGTTGCCAATTCCCGATTCGCAAATAAACGCCCCCAGTACAACTGAATGCCGGGCAGAGACGTCACACGTGCTGTAGAAACCGCCATGTCGGATGCTGGTTACCGTGAAAAAGTACCTCATCACACATCTGAATGAAACCCTTTCAGTTTTCAAGTCGTGTCTGAGCGAATCAAATGCCCAAGCTTTGTAAATGTCACTATCATATTTATCTACATTAATGATGAAACTGTAAAAGCGTCGAGTCTGTCTGTTTGAACATGCTAATCTCAAAAACTAGGGTCTACTAACAGAATTTTCATAAGCAACTTGAGAGAACAGAAAATAAACTTTTTTTTTATTCCAGCCTTCAGTTGCAAGGTAATTTTTACTCGTTTCCAGTAATGGAATCTTCTTCAGAAGAAAAAAATAAATTATTTTGAGAGCCAAACACTGGCCATATCACAGATTAAAAGTTAAAGCAATAAAGACGCATAATCATAAGATTATATCTGTCAAAATTAAAACCATTAAGGCGAACGTAGACGGAGTTACGCCGGCCAGACATAAGGACCACACGTGAGCGGCACGCAAAACTAAACGAGTAAAAAATTTCCTTGCAACTGAAGGCTGAAAAAAAAATTGTTTACTTTCTGTACATTTCACGGTTACTCTACGTGCTGCATTATGTTAAAGATTTGTAAACTTGAGAGTAGCCTGAGGCAACATACACTGATGATCAAAAACGTTTTGACCAGCTGCTTAATACCGTGTTTGTCCGTCTTTGGAACGAAATATTGCACTGAATGTGCGTGTCAGGGATCACACAGTTTGTTGGCAGAAACTTCCTGGCAGATTAAAACTGTGCGCCCGACCGAGACTCGAACTCGGGACCTTTGCCTTTCGCGGGCAAGTGCTCTACCAACTGAGCTACCGAAGCACGACTCACGCCCGGTCCTCACACCTTTACTTCTGCCAGTATCCCGTCTCCTACCGTCCAAACTTTACAGAAGCTCTCCTGCGAACCTTGCAGAACTAGCACTCCTGAAAGAAAGGATACTGCGGAGACACGGCTTAGCCACAGCCTGGGGGATGTTTACAGAATGAGATTTTCACTCTGCAGCGGAGTGTGCGCTGATATGAAACTTGCTGTCAGATTAAAACTGTGTGCCCGAGCGAGACTCGAACTCGGGACCTTCTGTAAAGTTTGGAAGGTAGGAGACGGATACTGGCAGAAGTAAAGCTATGAAAACCGAGCGTGAGTCGTGCTCCGGTAGCTCAGTTGGTAGAGCACTTGCCGGCGAAAGGCACAGGTCCTGAGTTCGAGTCTCAGTCGGGCACACAGTTTTAATCTAACAGGAAGTTTCATATCAGCGAACACTCCGCTGCAGAGTGAAAATCTCATTCTGGTTAGTTGGGAGGTTTGTGGAGGTAAGTGGCATTACATGTCTACGCACAGGTCATGTAATTCGCCTAAATACAGGCCTCTGATTTATGTCTCGTCCTATCGCGATCCAGATGTGTTCCATACGATTTACATCAAGCGAATTTGGTCGCCAAGACATCAACGTGAGTTCATAGTAATCAACAAGTGTTGGCAAACGAACAAGGCAAAGAAACATCATCCATATGGGTATTCGGAGCCGAAGACCCACTCGTGCACTCTTGATGACTGCATGACACAAAGCTTTACGCCTCGCCTCGTCCCATCAATGACAGTGGACTGTTGATGACTGGGAACGTGTTGCCCCGATTGGACGAGTCTCAAATAGTCTCGAGAGGATGGGCGTGTACGGGTGTGGAAACAACCTGATGAATCCACGTCGGTAGGGGAGTATTCAAGCTGGTGGAGGCTCTGTAACGGTGTGGGGCGTGTACATTTGGCATGATATGGGACCCCTGATACGTCTAGATGCGATTCTGACAGGTAACACGTATGCAAGCATCCTGTCTGATCACCTCCATTCATTAATGTGTATTGTGCATTGCGGCGCACTTCGGCAATTCCAGCACGGCAAAGCTACACTTCGCACTTCCACAATTGCTACAGAGTGGTTCGATGAACAATCTTCTGAGTTTAAACACTTCCGCTGGCCACCGAACTCTTCAGACATGAACATTGTTGAGCAATCTGGGATATCTTGTAATGTGCTGTTCAGAGGAGATCTCCACCCTCTCGTACCATTACGGATTTATGGACAACCCTGAAGGATTCATGGTATCAGTTTCCTTCAGCATCACTTCAGACATTACTCGAGACCATGCCACGTCCTGTCACGCCACTTATGTGCTCGGAGGTGCCATTCAGGATATCAGTTTCTTTGGCCCTTCAGTGTATACACGACTTGTCCCTAAGTGGCATTAACCATCCTTCTGACCAATACATCAAGAATGGAAAGACAGCCTTCCTTTGCCACCTCCCTCATGTACGAATATTTAGGTGGGCTGAATTTAGATGTTCTAAAATTTGTTTAAATTGACCTTTCCAGGAGACTAAACAACTGAAGTGCCACAGAATAGTATATCTTGAAACGTCCCCTTAAAACAATTATACAAGACTGTGCTTAAACTGACACACAATATTTTTAGCGCAACGCAATCTGACTTTCAAAAATCCCTACGAAAGAATGGCCCTGACTAACATTAACCTATACGTTTCACAAATCACTTACCTCACAAAAATCTTCGTTACTCAAGCTACTGCAATACAGCAAGCACCACTACTGCCAGCTAAATAACAATATATATATCAGTTCATGACACCAATTCTTACAAATTTCAAAACTCCGCCATCTCTCTCCCCACGTCCACCACTGCTGGCGGCTCACCTCCAACTTCGCGACGCTACGCGCTGTTAGCATCCAGCTGCCGCTGCCCAACACTACAATGGCGAGTATTACAACAATGCCAACCAGCCACAGACTGCACACGGCACAGCCAGTGATTTTCATACAGAGCGCTACGTGGCGGCGGCGTTACCAATAAAAAAACCTAAACAGCCTACTTACAATCTGATGCAGCCAGATAAGCTTTAGAGACCTGACCTGACGTTGCAAGAAGTAGGACAGAACGGTTCAAAAGCCAGACAGAATTCCAGTGAAGAACAGACCACTGGTATAGCAGCAAACACGAAAGCGATTGCTACATACTGTACAGGCCGGGCACCAAAGCCAGCACCGCAGCAAAACGAGGTCAAGGTGAGGTGATGCTGTCGTAATGGTGACCACGGAAAGTGGCGCAAGAAAGCACAAGTCGGGTGCAAGAGTAATTATTCAGTATACTTACACAGCAGAAAGAGTGTCTGAATGAAATGCTGTGAAATCCTGACGCTAATATTAGTTGTGGCGAGACGAGAAAAATGGGCCGACTGATGTCTTTGCTGCCTCATGCCAGCATGATGAACATTGGTCAGCCTCGTAAAGTATTGCTCATGTGCAGTGGAAGAATTCTTAGTCTGCAGCTGACCTGGAGGAGAGACCTATTCCGACCTGGTGTCTACTCGTCTTGCTGTACCGAGCGAGGTGACGCAGTGGCTAGCACTCTAGTCTCGCATTCGGTAGGACGACGGTTCAATCCCGCGTCCGGCCATCCTGATTTAGGTTTTCTGTGATTTCCCTCAATCGCTTCATGGAAATTCTGGGGTGGTTTCTTTGACAGGGCACGGCCAACGTCCTTCCCCATCCTTCCCTAAGACAATGAGACCGATCACCTCGCTGTTTGGTCTCTTCCCCCAAATCAATCCAATGGATCAAGCTGTCTAAGAGCTTGTGATATTCCCTATTTTTGACTTCATTAAAACTGCAAATAGTTAATACTTTCAGCCAGAAGGCAAATACTTGTTTATAAGGAATGATTAATGTATAATAAGGCGTCGCATAACGACGGTGGAATTTTCTAAATGATGTAATTCGTCGTCTTTGGGCGGCAATATAAACAGAAAAATACGGATAGATATGCGATCCTCACTATTTTGTTCGCTGGAGAGCAAATGAAGCCTTGACCGCTAAAGACTTGTACTTTTTTTTTCTTGAGTAAGACGGACTCAGATTTGTGGCAGTCTGCTCTAATTTTTTACTAAATGTATAAAAACGTGTTATGTCTAAGTTTGAGTGAAGTGTAAAAAGAAGAAGTATTCAAAGAGGACAATGGCTGTATAAAAGAGCGCTCAATGGACATGAAACGGACATAAAAATCTACCGTCAATGTAGTTCTAAGCTTAAGGTACGATATATGTTTTAGTTGTAATAAATATTTGTTCTGGGAATACTGAATCATTTAGCAGTGGTCATTCCTATCATCTCCTCAGTACTATTTTCATTCTAATTATGCATTTTGCTAAGATTACAGACGCCAAGATCAGCAGTCCAATGTGCGTGTTACATTGATAAAAAGAAAACTGTTTCATCATCTTCTTGCATCAGCTCTAATATTGAATTTCCCTTTTGTGTGGTGTTACAGTATTTTTGCGCCCTTAAGAACTTTCTGGTCCCTTAGGAAATTGTTTCGTCATAACAATAACTTCACGACCGGGTATGATGGTACCTACGATCATGAAGTACTCAGAAAGACGATAATGCAATTTCTTAATCAGTAGCAGGCTAGCTGTGACTGCTTCAAGTCACGCGAAACTGGAAGTAAAGACTGTTCACATTTCATAATGCAATATTTTATGACAATGGTCAAATCCATGATTCTTACGCCAGTTGTGATTGATAAAATAGTTAGCGAAATCTCAAATTCCAAATTTTCCACTGAGTAACAACATCACTTTTATTTTGTTACATCACAAGCTTGTACAGCAAATCCCACTCTGTGAGCTCTGACGCTGGCAGTCGTAGCACTGTTGTCTGTGGTGAGTACGATGTCTCGTTAATTCCGGTAAGCTGTTCGAACATTTTATACACTGGGAGAAACTTAACATACACAATATCCATAAGTCCTGCACATATGCCGAAGTAGATAGACATGGCGGTTTTAGGCGCTACAGTCTACAACCGCGCGACTGCTCAGGCATGGATGTATGCGTGATGTCCTTAGGTTAGTTGGGTTTAAGTAGTTCTAATTTCTAGGGGACTGATGACCTCAGAAGGTAAGTTCCATAGTGCTCAGAGCCATTTGAACCATTTAAAACGACATGTTAATATTCCTAAACGAGGGACAACCCAAAGAACTTGTGACCAATCCCCTTATCATGAATGGCACAGCAATTGTTTCAACAATAGCAACTGAGCTGAATGACGTGGCTAGCCCAGTGTTAACGTTTCTGGACCCACATCAGAGACGTCAACACTTCAAAAGCGCGGACAACCATATTTCTGTAAATCGCTTAACGAGACTGATGGAATGATTTCTTTGAAAAGTAGTGGGCAAACCCTCAAAAAAAAAAAAAAAAAAAAAAAAATCAAATAGCTCTGACCACTATGCGACTTAACTTCTTCGGTCGTCAGCCGCCTAGAACTTAGAACTACTTAAACCTAACTAACCTAAGGACATCACACACATCCATGCCCGAAGCAGGATTCGAACCTGCGACCGTAGCGGTCGGTCGGCTCCAGACTGTAGCGCCTAGAACCGCACGGCCACTCCGGCCAGCTGCCAACCCCTCCTCCAATGAATTGGAACTTGCTTCTCTGTCTTCAATGCCTCATCAACAATGGGGCTTTGAACCGTGATTTCGTTTCGTTACTTGCAGCAACTGGCTTAAAGCGACGCATCGTGCTGCGTCATACCTCTGGAACGTAAGCAAGTTGAGGAAAGTAGGAACTGCTCGCCTCTAATTAACTCCATCGTGACAAGGTACCAGAACAGAATGAACGCTGGAGTTGCACTTATCAGCCTCACCTCGGATAATACTCGGTGTGAACCAAACATCGCGCACTGCGCCGCTACAGCGTGAGTCTTTGCATACTAGGAACAAAAACTATGTCTGTAACCAACTTTAGTAGAGTGCATATTCTCAGGAGGAAGCGGATCTCAACGAAAGGCAATATGGTAACACTGTACCCATATGTCGCTGCCTTCATAGCTGAGTAGTCAGCGTGAATCGACACCATCCGCACCGTGGTTCGATGCCGGGTACTGCCAAGAATTTTTACTTCCTGATAAATAACCGGGAGAATGGTGTTCTAACCATGTGCTCCTCCATACTACATCTGCATGACGACGCAAGGCAGAGGATGGAGCGGCGGTTGGTCGGTACCAATGGGCTTCCACAGCCTGATGATGAGCTCGTCTTTTTCTTCTGGATCGCAATTAGATGTACGACAAGTGCAGCAGTGGACAAGAATATTGAAACATCGAAAACAACACATTATCATACATAATACAGTGTAGGAAAGAGGTACCATTCACAACAACTTCCAGTTGCCTCCAAATGGATTAACACAGGTCCTGTATAGTTTTCAAGGAAATACCATTCTCCCAGAAAAATAGCGCAGGTAATAACGATGGGAGTAGATAACGATCACGCACCATTCTCTTCAAATTAGATCCCGAAGCCTCAATAAAATTGAGATCTGGTGACTGCGGCGGCCAATTCATTCTCATGCTTTGAAAACCAGTCCTGGATTATGTGAGCTGTGTGAGCACGGGCCCTGTAGTCTTCAAAAGCAGTGCCGCTACTGGGGAACTAAAATGGTGGACTTGATCAACCAAAATGGCCACAGAATCCTTGGTGATGGCGTGACCAGCAGGTAACCATGAGACCTATGGAATATTACACAAGGATGCTCAAATAATCATAGAACCCGCGCCATATTTCACTCTTAAATCGACGCAGAAGTTGGAAGCTATCAATCATCCGATCATACCATGTCCATCCATTGCTCAAGAGTCCAGGTTTTATTGGTTCTACATCACATTGCCGTGTTGCGGGCATCTGCATGACAGATGTGTGGTTTTTTAAATCCAGCTCGCCCTGCATTCCCCTGATTATGGAGCTCCCTTCGCGTTGTTTTGGTGCCGACAGGGTTTGCGGGTGCGACATTCCGTTCTGCAGTGAGTTTTGCAGTTATGATACTCTTATACACTGATGTCTGCGACATCGCTGCGGTCAGAAAAAAAAAATAGTGCAAAGACGGAACCAACGGCGAGTGAAAACAATTGTTCAACGTGACAGACGTGCAATCATTCCGCAGATTGGTGCACATTTCGATGCTGGGCGATCAACAAATGAGAGCGTGCGAACCATTCAACGAAACATCATCTATATGGGCTTTCGGAGCCGAAGGCCCACTCGTGTACCTTTGATGACTGCGCGACACAAAGCCTTACACCTCGTCTGCGCCCGTCAATAGCGACTGTTGATGCATGGAAATATGTTGCCTGGTCGGACGAGTCTCGTTTCAAATTGTATCGAGTGGATGGACGTGTACGGTATGGGGACAACCGCATGAATCCATGGACCCTACTTGTCAGCAGATGACTGTTCATGCTGGTGGACCCTCTGCAGTTGTGTGGGAAATGTGCAGTTGGAGTGATATTAGACCCATGAGACGTCTACATGCGACTCTGACACGTGACACTTACAAAAGTATCCTGTCTGCTCACCTGCATCCATTCATGTCCGTTGTGCATTCCGACAGGACCGGCAATTCCAGCACGACAATGCGACACCACACATGTCCAGAATTGCTGTAGAGTGGTTCCAGGGACACACTTTTGACTTTAAACACTTCCGCCGGCCACAAAACTCTCCAAACATGAACATTATTGGACATGCCTGGGATGCATTGCAACGTGCTGTTCAGAAGAGACCTCCACTCCCTCGTTCTCTTACGGATTTGTGGACAGCCCTGCAAGATTCATGTTCCCTCCAGCACTACTTCAGACATTAGTCGAGTCCATGCCACGTCGTGTTGCGGCACTTCTGCGTGATCGCGGGGGCCCTACACTATATTAGGCAGGTGTACCAGTTTCTTTGGCTCGTCAGTGCACATCCTCACAATAGTCGTCAATGAACGTCCGTCGCGATCACTCAACGCACGCTTTCGTCCGCGTTATGACGTGGAGGACAATGTTTTCTTGTAGTCTCCGTATTTGGCATACTGAACTTGCGAGTGAGTTACCACTGTTCTAACAATAATCTATAGTAGATCTTTCAAAGAAAAAACCGTGGAAAGCAGTTGGACGAAAGCACAGATCAAATACGGTTACGAAAAGGATAGAACAAGTGACCCACAAAACTACCGCCCAACATCCCTAACATGGATTTGTCGTAGAATTTTACAACGCATTCTGAGTTCAATCACATATCTCGAAAAGAATCAATTGTTCCATGCCAACGAACATGAATCCTGCGAAACTAATGGTTCAAAAGGCTCTGAGCACTGTGGGACTTAACTTCTGAGGCCATCTCTACCCTAGACTTAGAACTACTTAAATGTAACTAACCTAAGCACATAATCCACATCCATGCCTGAAGCAGGATTCGAACCTGCGACCGTAGCGGTCGCGCGGTTCCAGACTGCAGCGCCTAGAACCGCTCGGCCACCTCGGCCGGCTCCTACGAAACAAAAAAATGTTCAAATGAGTGTGAATCAAACTGCTGAGGTCATCGGACCCTAGATTTACACACTACATAAACTAACTTACGCTATGGACAACACACAAACACCCCCCCCCCCCCCCCCCACACACACACACGCAGACAGCCTCGCCAGAGGGAGTACTCGAACCTTCGGCGGGGGTGGCCGCCCAATTCCTGCGAAAACTAACTTATAGTTTGTTTACATGTTATTATGAATGCTTTGGATCCGGGCAGTCATAAGGAAGCCGTATTACTTGATTTCGAAAAGCATTTGGACCAGTACCACATATACGCTTATTGTCAAAATTGCTATTACATGGCCTTGGGGACAATACTAATAGTAATCTCAGACTTGTTCCAGATGATGCAGTTACCTATCATGAAATACTGCCCGAAAGAATCAGCATAAATATTTGATAAGATTTGAAATTTGCTTTAAATGTTCAGAAATGTAAAAATGGGCACTTCACAAAACGAAAAGAAAACGTAGTACCGTATTATTGTACCGTTGAGTCATAGTTGGACTCGGCGAGCTAATACCTGCGTGTACCAGTCTGTAGGGATATGAAATGGGATGATCACATAGGTTCAGTCGTGGGTAAAAGCAAGTTACAAACTTGGGGGTATTGGCAGAATACTGGGGAAGAGAAATCAGTCTGCAAAGGAGATTGCATACAAATCGCTCGTGCGACCCATTCTAGAATATTGCTCCAGTGTGTGGGAACCGTACCAAATAGGGCTAAGAGGGGATACGTGTAGATATAGGTATACACTACTGGCCATTAAAATTGCTGCACCAAGAAGAAATGAAGATGATAAACGGGTATTCATTGCACATATATATTATACTAGAACTGACATGTGATTACATTTTCACGCAATTTGGATGTATACATCCAGAGAAATCAGTATCCAGAACAACCACGTCTGGCCGTAATAATGGCCTTGATACGCCTGGGCATTGAGTCAAACAGAGCTTGGATGGAATGTACAGGTACAGCTGCCCATGCAGCTTCAACACGATACGACAGTTCATCAAGAGTAGTGACTGGCGTTTGTGACGAGCCAGTTGCTCGGCCACCATTGACCGGCCGTTTTTAATTGGTGCGAAATCTGGAGAATGTGCTGGCCAGGGCAGCAGTCGAACATTTTCCGTATCCAGAAAGGCCTGTACAGGAACTGCAACATGCGGTCGTGCATTATGCTGCTGAAATATAGGCTTCCGCAGGGATCCAATGAAGGGTAGAGCCACGGGTCGTAACACATCTGAAATGTAACGCCCACTGTTCAAAGTGCCGTCAATGCGAACAAGAGGTGACCGAATTTTGTAACCAGTGGCACCCCATATCGTGACGTTTTGCCATTCGTGCACCCAGGTTCGTCTTTGAGTACACCATCGCAGGCGCTCCTGTCTGTGATGCAGCGTCCAGGGTAACCGCAGCCGTGGCCTCTGAGCTGATACTCCGTGCTGCTGCAAACGTCGTCAAACTGTTCGTGCAGATGGTTGTTGTCTTGCAAACATCCTCATCTGTTGACTCAGGGATCGAGACGTGGCTGCACGATACGTTACAGCCGCGCGGATAAGATGCCTGTCATCTCGACTGCTAGTGATACGAGGCCGTTGGGATCCAGCACGGCGTTCCGTATTACCCTCCTGAAGCCACCGATTCCATATTCCGCTAACAGTCATTGGATCTCGACCAACGCGACCAGCAAAGTCGCGATACGATAAACCTCAATCGCTATGGGCTACAATCCGACCTTTATCAAAGTCGGAAACACATTTCTCCTCCTTACACGAGGCATCACAACAACGTTTCACCAGGCAACGCCGGTCAACTGCTGTTTGTGTATGAGAAATCGGTTGGAAACTTTGTTCATGTCAGTACGTCGTAGGTGTCGCCACCGGCGCCAAACTTGAGTGAATGCTCTGAAAAGCTAATCATTTGCATATAAAAGCATCTTCTTCCTGTTGGTTAAATTTCGCGTCTGTAGCACGTCATCTTCGTGGTGTAGCAATTTTAATGGCCAGTTAGTGTACATTAAGATAAAGCATCGATAAGGTGCCTCGTGAAACGCCGGACACTTCAGCTCCTCGGTTAGGGAAGGATCCACCACGCGAGCATTAAGAATTTTTCCAGGTCAGAATTCACTTAGCTCCGACGCAGTGCAGCCACGCCGGCACAAAAAGCTCTTAAGACTACGACTGAGCCTTGAAATCTATTGAGGGCATCGCACAGGCGCGTTCGCTCTCATATACAACAGTGGAGCCTGCTAACGTGGCTAACTTGCATTGATGTTCCCGCGATGTTTCGGTACTTGTCACCAACACCAGTTCTGCAAGCCGCGCAGAGTGTCCGCACGGTTTAAGACGCCATGTGACGGATTTCACGGCCCCTCCCGCCGGTGGTTTGAGTCCACCCTCAGGCATGAGTGTATGTGTTTTTAGCACAACTTAGTTTAAGTAGCGTGTAAGTCTAGGGGCCGATGACTTCAGCAGTTAGCACCCTCAGCAATTCACACACATTTGCCCACGGCATTTCCACAGTGATAACACCAATTCCCGTCGGTTCCACGAAATTTAGCGCTGTCGAGCTGGGCCAGCACTTGGATGGGTGACCATCATGTCATCCGAGCGGTGTTGGCAAGCGGGGTGCACTCAGCCCTTGTGAGGCAAACTGAGGAGCTACCTGCCTGAGAAGTAGCGGCTCCGGTCTCGTAAAGGGGCATACGGCCGGGAGACCGGTGTGCTGACCACATGGCCGGCCGGAGTGTCCGAGCGGTTCTAGGCGCTTAAGCCTGGGACCTCGAGGCCGCTACGGTCGCAGGTTCGAATCCTGCCTCGGGCATGGATGTGTGTGATGTCCTTAGGTTAGGTTTAAGTAGTTCTAAGTTCTAGGGGATTGATGACCTCAGACGTTAAGTGCCATAGTGCTCAGAATCATTTGAACCATTTTTCTGACCACATGCCCCTCCACATCCGCATCCAGTGACGCCTGTGGCCTAGGATGACATGGCGGCCGGTCGGTGTCGTTGGGCCTTCCGAGGCGCGTTGGGACGGAGACAGTACTGCAAGGTATTTCCTTCGTCTGACCGGAACAGCGCCTGCCAAGTTACCTCCAACTCGCGGTCAGTCTGCACTCGACGCGAATCGACGCAATCAATGCTAACTCGCATAGTGAATACACCGGCAGCGGCACCTCAACAGCCATCACCGCAATCAATTTCGGCCGGTTTGCGAGCTCCAAAAACAGGCGACGTGGGCGCACGCACCGTCATTACCGACTGATATTTCGTGTCATTTTCTCTGCCTCACCCGCTCTCACCCTCCACCTATCGTGTGCTTTTAATTTTTACCCTCGCCCCCTCCCCCGCAATATATGTCACTCGCCGTCCCCGCCATTTCCACGTCGGCGTCCCAAAGTGAGCACACCACCCCCTTTTCCCCCCACACCCCCTCCGCGGCCGCGCGGAAGCCATAATAAGTGCCAATTTAGCGTCCGCGGACCACCAATTTCGGACAACCTCCCCCGAAATTTCTGTCGCCCGTGCGCTGGCGCCACTCAAATCAGCCCTGCAGACCGTGTCCCGTCTATTAGCGGGCAGCCGGGCGCGCCCGCGTCCCGTGATGACGTTAACTTGCGCAGTCGTACACCCCCTCCCACCAAAACCCCGTAGGCCTCTCCCGAACCGCTCGCGTATTGCGCCGATAATTTTCGCACGGCTTCTGTGTGTGTGTGTGTGTGTGTGTGTGTGTGTGTGTAGGCGGACAGCAAGGGTGGGAGGGGGTGTGTGTGTGTGTGTGTGTGTGTGTGTGTGTGTGTGTAGGCGGACAGCAAGGGTGGGAGGGGGGATGGCTGGTGATATGGGGTGCAGCGTTAGTAAAAAACAAAAAGAAGGCAGGGGAGGCGCAAGGCATATACAGAGGGCGTGACGTAGGTGTGTGAGTGCGACAGAAAAAGAGTGTTTGTGTGTGAGAGACAGAGACAGAGAGAGAGAGAGAGGGCTGGCTGATATACCAGTGGATACAAACGCACGTTACCGAACGGAATAACTCAACCCCTTTTCGCCGGCGCGCTCGCACACGCGGGGCTATTAATTTTCAAGAGCGCCAGCCGCACTTGTTTTGCTACATTAGCGTGTGATCTATACGAAAAGCTCATTATTGCATTTTCGCGGGACAAACTCGTATTTGCGTCAGTCGTGGCTCGCCGCTCTACCCCCTCCCCTGAAACTGGTTCGTCTGCCCCCACCCCCTACCACCGGAGCGGTGTGACTGCCTGTCCAATGTCTCCCTCCCTCTGCCCAAAACCTTGCATTTCAACCTCGCACATTACCCCACCACCACCAGTGCGCCCTATTGCTGGCAAGCCGCTGGAAATTAAAAAAATAAAACGAGCTACCAGAAAAGAGAGCTGGCGCAACAGAGGGGGGAGGGGGGGAGGGAGGGCAGTTGGGAGGGGGTGGGGAATCCCCGGCAGAATAAACAATATGCGGGAGGCACACACCGCCCGATCATCCATTTTGCACACCTAACAAATTTTCACAGCCGCCCAGTACACACAGAACGAGACCAAGCAAAGCCGGCTGCCGGCAATACGCGAGGGCAGAGAAGAGAGCTACATAAAAAAAAAGCCAGCGGGCGAGCCCTCTTCTCGCTTTAAACGCCGCGAAAATAATATTAAATCCGGAACCGCAAAACACCCTTGACGAGCCGGCACTACAACGCCACCCCTTTTCATCCCCCCACCCCAGCCACAGCACACTCTTCCGCGCGAATATCCATCTATATCCACCAGCCCACTGCATCCCATTCTCTCTTCCTTTTTTTTTTTTATATCCCTGTTTGCCCTTTCCTTGTGTGTCCACTGAAAACCCTCGTGCCGGATCTGGCTTCAATCAGAGGCGCTTCCGCCCTAATGGCAGTAATGGAGCAGCCGGTGAAAAGGCGCTCTATTGCAGCGTCCGTGTTTGCCGGCTCTTAACACTCTGCGCGCAGAAAGGCAAATGAGAGTAACAGGAAATTAGAGACACACAGAACAGCTTTCCTGAGAGCAGGTTACATCGTTTTTCCGCTCTTCGCATCCTCTATGTCTTTGTTGTCTTGCTGTCACCTGATATCTCCGACTAACCCTTGTCATCCTGTTAGGGTCGCCGAACTGAAAAAGAAAACACAGGTGGACGTGACAGTGGAGAAGGTCTGTTTGCAAGAAAGTGGAATTAGCTACTGGCCAATAGGTTGTTAGGGGAGCAAAATGCAGAGAACATTATTATAAATATCCTAACTTTCTGCACGTAATTGGTGTAACATCGTACTACCAGTCAGAAGAAATTAGACACACAGAACAGCTTTCCTGAAAGCAAGTTACATCGTTTTTCCCCTCTTCACATCCTCTCTGTCTTTGTTGTCTTGCTGTCACCTGATATCTCCGACTAACCTTTGTCATCCTGTTAGGGTCGCCGAACTGAAAAAGAAAACACAGGTGGACGTGACAGTGGAGAAGGTCTGTTTGCCAGAAAGTGGAATTAGCTACTGGCCAATAGGTTGTTAGGGGAGCAAAATGTAGAGAACATTATTATAAATATCCTAACTTTCTGCACGTAATTGGTGTAACATCGTACTACCAGTCGGAAGAAATTAGACACACAGAACAGCTTTCCTGAAAGCAAGTTACATCGTTTTTCCCCTCTTCGCATCCTCTCTGTCTTTGTTGTCTTGCTGTCACCTGATATCTCCAACTAACCTTTGTCATCCTGTTAGGGCCGCCAAACTGAAAAAGAAACCACAGGTGAACGTGATAGTGGAGACGTTCTGTTTGCCAGAAAGTGGAATTAGCTACTGGCCAATAGTTTGTTAGGGGAGAAAAATGTAGAAAACAATATTTAACATATCCTAACTTTCTGCACGTAATTGGTGTAACATCGTACTACCAGTCGCAAGATACGTAAATGAAGTACCCAGAAACCATGTGATGCATATGTACTAAATGCAAGGCTGTACACATTACGTGGGAGCTACTTTATGATTTAGCTTAGTTCAACTGAAATTAACTCATTATCATTGTAGAGGTAACTAACACATCTTTTTTGTCTTCCCACCCTGTATGTCTTTGTTGTTTAGCCGTCACCTGTTGTCATGACTAACTTTCGCTGTCCTGTCATGGTCGCCAAACTGAAACACAAATCGCAGGTGGCTGCAAGTTCTGATTGCTACGAAGTTAAAATAACCGTTGGCCAGTGGACTGTTAAGGGAACTAAATTTGGCGAAAGTTACGTTACATGAGCTATGTCTCTGTGCACAATTGGTGTGGCGTCGTACTGTTACTCAGAACATGTGTAAGTGAAGCTCACAGAAATCATGTGATACGATATACTCTATTGTGCTGATTACTAGAAAGTGACGGTGTTATCATGACTTAACTAGGAAACCAATAAATATTTTAGTGCTTTATTTGTAAAAAAAATAATAATTGGTTAGGCAAGTCATAAATATTATTTGGTAGGTCAAATTAAGTTCATGCAGCCACAAATCTGTAAAGCGGTTTCTACATCTACATCCATACTCCGCAAGCCACCTGACGGTGTGTGGCGGAGGGTACCCTGAGTACCTCTATCGGTTCTCCCTTCTATTCCAGTCTCGTATTGTTCGTGGAAAGAAGGACTGTCGGTATGCTTCTGTATGGGCTCAAATCTCTCTGATTGTATCCTCATGGTCTCTTCGCGATATATACGTAGGAGGGAGCAATATACTGCTTGACTCTTCGGTGAAGGTATGTTCTCGAAACTTTAACAAAAGCCCGTACCGAGCTACTGAGCGTCTCTCCTGCAGAGTCTTCCACTGAAGTTTATCTATCATCTCCGTAACGCTTTCGTGGTTACTAAATAATCCTGTAACGAAGCGCGCTGCTCTCCGTTGGATCTTCTCTATCTCTTCTATCAACCCTATCCGGTACGGATCCCACACTGCTGAGCAGTATTCAAGCAGTGGGCGAACAAGCGTACTGTAACCTACTTCCTTTGTTTTCGGATTGCATTTCCTTAGGATTCTTCCAATGAATCTCAGTCTGGCATCTTCTTTACCGACGATCAACTTTATATGATAATTCGATTTTAAATCACTCCTAATGCGGTTTTTTTTGGGTCATCAGTCTACTGACTGGTTTGATGCGGCCCGCCACGAATTCCTCCCCTGTGCTAACCTCATCATCTCATAGTAGCACTTGCAACCTACGCCCTCAATTATTTGCTTGACGTATTCCAATCACTGTCTCCCTCTACAGTTTTTGCCCTCTACAGCTCCCTCTAGTACCATGGAAGTCATTCGCTCATGTCTTAGCATATGTCCTATCATTCTGTCCCTTCTCCTTATCAGTGTTTTCCACATATTCCTTTCCTCTCCGATTCTGCGTAGAACCTCCTCATTCCTTACCTTATCAGTCCACCTAATTTTCAACATTCCTAATGCGTACTCCCAGATAATTTATGGAATTAACTGCTTCCAGTTGCTGACTTGCTATTTTGTAGCTAAATGATAAGGGATCTATTTTTCTGTGTATTCGCAGCACATTACACTTGTCTACATTGAGATTCAATTGCCATTCCCTGCACCATGCGTCAATTTGCTGCAGATCCTTTTGCATTTCAGTACAATTTTCCATTACTGCAACCCCTCGATACACCACAGCATCATCTGCAAAAAGCCTCAGTGAACTTCCGATGTTATCCACAAGGTTATTTAGATATACTGTGAATAGCAACGGTCCTATGACACTCTCCTGCGGCACACCTGAAATCACTCTTACTTCGGAAGACTTCTTTCCATTGAGAATGACATGCTTTCATTAAGTGGAAAGCATTTGTTGCACAATGAAAGCCTGTAGATGAAATGAAACAACGATGCAATTGAACACTGGATTGTATACTTGTTTTAAAGCAAGACGTAACCTAAACTCCTTGAGTAAGAGTTGTAACGTGAATGTAGTAGCTCTTAATTCGGCAGGATGGTGGAAGGAGATTCGGTCAGGAAGTTCAGAATGTATAGGGAAGATTGTAAATAAGTCATAAGTTTGAAGAAATGAAATAGTGATGAAATCTTCTAAATATTTGTAAACACGCAACCAAATTTATGTACTTGAACCCAAAAAAGAAATGTGGGCCTCAGATTACAAAATTATAATGAACTACGACAACAATGATCGTACTGTAGAGAAAAAACAGATACTTTAATATTTATAGTAGCGCCTATTCTCAGTATGTCCTAGTCAAGAACACTCAATATGATTTGAATAAAATGGAAGCTGATTTTATTAAGACTTTCCTCAATAAAGCATTTTCTCTCCAACATAAAAATAAACTTCGGAATTACTACACAAGTACTCGAACTGTCTCTACGAAATGTTCATCCAGGAACATCGATTGTGTGTATTCTCTTCTTCTGAACCAAATCTCCTCAGTGTCGTATGTACAGTTTGGAGTCAGATAGTCAGTCATCAGTCACTTTCTTCTTCTTCTTCTTTTTCTTCTTCCCTCGCCGGCCGGTGTGGCCGAGCGGTTCTACGCGCTTCAGTTTGGAACCGCGCGACCGCTACGATCGCAAGTTCGAATCCTGCCTCGGGCATGGATGTGTGTGATGTCCTTAGGTTAGTTAGGTTTAAGTAGTTCTAAGTTCTAGGGGACTGATGACCTCAGAAGTTAAGTCCCATAGTGCTCAGAGCCATTTTTTTCTTCTTCCCTCAATTTCCCACCACAGTATCAATTTACATATTATTATTTTTTCCATTCTTCTTATACATCTGCACCACACTCATTTTCTCCGATCCACTCCATCACATACTCCTTCTTGTAAACAAAAGCAACTTTTTCGCGCAGCTCAGTGTTTATGGCGTAACATCTCCTGAACTATGTGGCGTACAATGATACAGCTTTCGAAAAAACTTTCAGTGATATGTGTAGATGGTATCTGGATGTTCTATTGCCGATAGTAGCAAAGAAATAAAAATTAAAACGTCATGCCTGATTCTGAAGTTTTACTGTGTGCTATTTTATGCAGAAGCTAGTTTTTCACGCATCTCAATGTCTATATGGCGTATCTCCTTTACTGTGTGCCGTATAATGATTTTTTTGTGGAAGATGCAAGGGAGAAGAAATATTGTAAAGATTTGAAATTATGTGTAAGGTTTGTTGTAAGATAGAAGAGAAAGAACGAAAGAGAGAGAGGGAGACGGATAGAGAGACAGACAGACAGAAAATCCAAAGAAGGGATGCGCCTTTCGTCACAGGATCGTTCAGTAGGGCGATTGCTTTACAGAAATGGTCAAAAAACTCCAGTGGCAAGCCCTACAAGAGAGACTATGTCTATTACAGAGAGGCTTACTACTCAATTTCGAGAACGCACTTTTCAGGAAGAATCGAACAACACATTAATTCCTCCCATATTTATCTGAGGTAGTGACCACGATAAGCATATTCGTGAAATTAGAGCCAATACAGATGGTTACCGACAATCATTCTTCCCTCGCTTCATTCGCGAGTGGAACAAGGTAGAGGGGAATCAGTCAATGGTACCAGAAAGACCCTCTGCCACATACCACGAGGTGGCTTGCGGAGTATGACGCAGATGTAGACAAACACAGGCAGAAATGACGATGCCGATAAAAAAAGAGAAATCAGATCTCGCACAGAAAGATTTAGATGTTCATTTTTCTCATACACTATTCGAGAGTGGAGCCGTACATAGCGAGTCTGAATGTGTTTCTTTGCATCGTCTGGCAAATGGATAGTTGTGACAGTTGTATTTGCTGTGAGATCACAGTATCGAAGATTTTTTATTGAATGAATTCATATCCTACATCGACCACACTATTTATTCCGCTACTCATTGTTGCAGTTGCGACCTGAATGTCATTTTCAAGTGGTAGCAGCTGCTGAAAACACAGCAGTAGCCAACATTAATAAAGAAAATAAAAATGACTTGGGCCTCAATGGTTTGTGCTAAGCTTCGTTACGTGTAACTCTTGCACGTGACCGATGAGACTAAAACACGTAAAACCAGATTCGTGCTTTATAGTAGATGCAATAGCGAATATGATGTCATTTATGGAACATTTTGAGGCACGTGCATGAAACTTGGCTCCCCTTTGTCCATCTTCATTTTATCGATATGTCGACGACACGTTTATGGTTTGGCCAAACGGCGCAGAAGTCTTGAGCATTTCCATGAACATATAAACAGTATGCACCCAAACATTCAGCTCACTGTGGACACAGAGAAAGAGGGAGGGCTGCCATTTTTAATTGTTTTGGTACAGTGAAAGTCGGATGGATGTCTCCCCCACGCAGTGTATCGCAAGCCGACGCACACAAATGGCTCAAAAGGCTCTGAGCACTATGCGACTTAACTTCTGAGGTCATCAGTCAAATAGAGCTTAAAAATACTTAAACCTAACTAACCTAAGGACATCACACACATCCATGCCCGAGGCAGGATTCGAACCTGCGACCGCAGCGGTCGCACGGTTGCAGACTGTAGCGCCTAGAACCGCACGGCCACGCCGGCCGGCCCGACGCACAAAGATTTATATCTTCGCAACCAGATTTTTCCCTCTTTAGTCACAAAGACAGCAGTTTTAAATACTCGTAAATTGGTACACAGTGCAAAAACTGAAAATGTTAGAATAATTCTGTAATTGGAGCAAAGCAGAGATAGGTATAAAATGCTAAATATGGAATGAAAATAGTCTTCATCGCGTTTTCAGATTTTTATGGGTCACGTGATCTGAAGTCCTCCAAGAAAGGAAACGTAAAAGAGTTGGACATTCACGTGACGAACCACCGATTGTGTTCCTCCCTTTCTCCGACGGTACATACAGCAAAACAGGCAGAGTCCTGGGAAGACGAGGTGAGTGGTCTATTTCCCGGCCTCTTGAGAAGGTAAAGGAGATGCTACGTCCTGTGAAGAACAGACTCGGCCTCAGGATTTTGGGATTTACAACATTCCTTGTGAATGCGGCTGCAATTTCATCGGTCAGTCCATCTGTACAGCTTCCGATCGCTGTGCAGAACATCAGTGGCAATAAAAAAAAATGAAAACTGGAGAAATCTGCAGTTGCTCAGCGCAGTCTCACAAACAGACACAAAATAGGCCTACTGTTTTACGAAACAAAAGTTTTGTTCCAGGCGTCTACATACTGCGATTGCGTAACTAAAGAGGTTGTACTAATAAGAATGTGTGAGGTGAACGTCAACAGCCGGCCGGGGTGGCCGAGCGGTCCTAGGCGCTACAGTCTGGAACCGTGCGACCGTTACGGTCTCAGGTTCGAATTCTGCCTCGAGCATGGATGTGTGTGACGTCCTTAGGTTACAACCGCTCGCTCACCGACAGATCTGAACCTACAGATTGGAAAATTGCGCAGGTCGCACCAGTGTTTAAGAAGGGTAGTAGGAGTAATCCATCTAACTATAGACCTATATCATTGACGTCTGGTTGCAGTAAGGTTTTGGAGCATATACTGTATTCAAACGTTATGAATCCCCTCGAAGGTAACGATCTATTTAAACGTAATCAGAACGGTTTCAGAAAACATCGCTCTTGTGCAATGCAGCTAGCTCTTTATTCGCACGAAGTAATGGCAGCTATCGACAAGGGGATCTCAAGTTGATTCCGTATTTCTAGATTTCCGAAAAGCTTTTGACACCGTTCCTCACAAGCGACTTCTAATCAAGCTGCGGGCCTATGGGGTATCGTCTCAGTTGTGCGACTGGATTCGAGATTTCCTGTCAGGAAGGTCGCAGTTCGTAGTAATAGACGGCAAATCATCGAGTAAAACTGAAGTGATATCAGGCGTTCCCCAGGGAAGCGTCCTGGGACCTCTGCTGTTCCTGATCTATACAAATGACCTGGGTGACAATCTGAGCAGTTCTCTTAGACTGTTCGCAGATGATGCTGTAATTTACCGTCTAGTAAGGTCATCCGAAGACCAGTATCAGCTGCAAAGCGATTTAGAAAAGATTGCTGTATGGTGTGTCAGGTGGCAGTTGACGCTAAATAACGAAAAGTTTGAGGTGATCCACATGAGTTCCAAAAGAAATCCGTTGGAATTCGATTACTCGATAAATAGTAAAATTATCAAGGCTGTCAATTCAACCAAGTACCTGGGTGTTAAAATTACGAACAACTTCAGTTGGAAAGACCACATAGATAATATTGTAGGGAAGGCGAGCCAAAGGTTGCGTTTCATTGGCAGGACACTTAGAAGATGCAACAAGTACACTAAAGAGACAGCTTACATTACACTCGTTCTTCCTCTGTTAGAATATTGCTGCGCGGTGTGGGATCCTTACCAGGTGGGATTGACGGAGAACATCGAAAGGGTGTAAAAAAGGGCAGCTCGTTTTGTACTATCACGTAATAGGGGAGAGAGTGTGGCAGATATGATACGCGAGTTGAGATGGAAGTCATTACAGCAAAGACGTTTTTCGTCGCGGCGAAATCTATTTACGAAATTTCAGTCACCAGCTTTCTCTTCCGAATGAGAAAATATTTTGTTGAGCCCAACCTACATAGGTAGGAAAGATCATCAAAATGAAATAAGATAAATCAGAGCTCGAACAGAAACGCTTAGGTGTTCGTTTTTCCAGCGCGCTGTTCGGGAGTGGAATGGTAGGGAGATAGTATGATTGTGGTTCGATGAGCCCTCTGCCAAGCACTTAAATGTGAATTGCAGAGTAATGATGTAGATGTAGTTCTAAGTTTTAGGAGACTGATGACCTCAGAAGTTAAGTCCCACAGTGCTCAGAGCCATTTGAACCATTTCTGAGATCGTCAACCGTGACAGAGCGTGTAACCTTAGAGTGACATGGAAGCGACCTCTCGATGCAGATATATTCGCTGCAATGTTGAGGTTAACACAGGAGCGGTGGCGCCACCAGCGCAGACGTTGACGCCGTCTGCGACGGCATTATGGAATTACCGACCAATCAAAATCCGTCTACGGCTTATACATAGGCCACCAGAGCAGCAGTTTTGACAGTCAGTCGCTCCAGACGAAGACGATGGAGGTAATCGTCGAAAGCTCGAGGTTTTAGCCTGAACTGACGGGCCGAGAAATCCGAGAATGTTTTATACATCAGTGCAGTCGCGAAAGACTTCGTTCTCTTTCAAAAAACATACCTACGAATTGCAAGAGCAGCCACACCGTGGAGCCAGATACAATGGTGAGAGTGTGCAAGCTGCATTAGTGGCCCAACACAGATATTTACTCTGTCAGAAAAGTCACGGCGTTCTTTTTAGTTCCCGCGCATTTTCCAGCTTCAGTTGGGTCACCGCCAATGAACCATTCCGGCACACAAAGCTGTTCCACTGGGAAGCGGACTGCGCACCGCACGCCGTTATTCTGCGGAAGTGCGCGGCCATCTCTTTCGTGTGATCGGCGTCGTATGATGCACTTTGATGTACGGTTAAGCACGTGTTGCAACGTTAATGCACTCGTTAACGATCCGGAATGTTTGTCCCCGGCGGGGATGTTTCGACAGGCGGGCGACGCGCCGTCCTCAGCAGAGAGGAGCGCTAATACACACGTGTCCGGCGCACCTCATCGCTCAGCCGTATTACCGCACCCCTCTCCACACAGCGTCGCTCCCCCCCCCCCCCCCCCCCTCAAATAGCCGCTCGCTTCATACCACTGCTCCCCCGCCATCCCCCACGACTCACTGCCATCAGCTGCGCCGGCACCACGTACATGCGTGCGGCCGCAGTCCAAAAACGAATTCGAATGCATGACAGCCATCGCTCGTTAAAATGATTGCCATTGATAGCGATAAAATTGGTGGTTGGTTTTATGCCGCTGCCAGCGGATGCGTGGCTTTGGCCGCCTCCCGCGCGCTGCTCTGCTCCGCTAACGCACTGACACGCACACACACACTCACACACATGCGTACACGCCCGCACGGTGCAAACACCGGCTCGGAAACCGCTGCCCCCGCGAGGTAGATTACCAGCATAACTCTACCTGCTCTTCTGGCTTCCTTTCGTATTTGGCAGGTTACTACTTTCCAAATGTAATAAGAGGTCATTCTTTTTTATTCTTGTGATCAGCCAGCGCAGACCATCTGCAACATGATTCTAATACCTTCCCCTACTTTTCCCCCTTTTGGTTCGATTCTTTCGATATCTCTTTCAGAGTGGCTTCCCGTTGGTTTTATACCCTTTTCCTTTCCCCAACTCCTTTTGCGAATTGTTTCATCTTGAAACTTGTTTGCTTGAAGAATAAGGAACTGATGACCCGTAGTTTAGTTCATTTATACCTCAAACCAACTAGCCACCAGGGCTTTCACTTAAGTGGACGTTTACTACCTTCTGGTTAAATAAATCGACATTTTTAAAATTTCATTTTTGGATCAATAAAAGTGTTTAGAATCCACCCCTGAAACGATTTTTCCGAAAACAGAACGGAAACGTTTGTTATTCGCGGTTGAACAAAAAAAATTCACCTGCCTGAATCGGCCTTTTTCAAGCACCAGTTTTTTTTCTTTCGGAGGACGAGTTATTGTACCGTTGCTTGGGAGCAAACACACAAAATTCAAATTGAAGTTTGAACGCGTGTGTTTGGAAGTTAGCCCGCAACCATTTGCATTCTGATGGAGAGATAGCGACTTCCTGGCAGTGAGCAGCTTCAACGAACGGTATTCAGCAATTCTGAAGACGATAACAACGATGGACGTCACCCTGGGACTCTATTCGACGCAGTTCGCCAAGCATTCGGACGACCACCGGATTCAAGCGGCCGAAACCCGCTTGTCGCCGGCCGTACGAGCGGCTCTGGGGCAGCGCAGGATGGCCCAGATAGAGCAGAACGCCCTCTATGAGGAAGAGGGAGGACTAGTTTATCGACCCGGAGTAGCAGATTGAACGTACTTTGCATAATATTGCATTTTTCTCGAAATGACTTTTTTTATCGCGCGGTACGGTAACTTCAAATCTACTGAACCGATTGGCATGATTCTTTGTTTCCGACGAAGCTAACTAAATTGTCTAGGAGTTGTACAACTTTTATTCCGATCCATCAACTATAAATATTTTTACTTGCCCGACGAAGTCAAAAAATCCATGAAAAGTATTTTTTTTTCAAATGGCCGCCAGTTTGTTTCTTATGGTCCAAATAACTTAAGCGAGGTACAGTTTCTAAAGAATCTTATATACTTCGCTAACGTCAACTCATTTTTGATTTTAGACGATCCGGCTGACCTGTGACATACCGCACGTGGAGGTCTACATCGAAATTTTGTTTCGTTCCGACGGCACTTCCGCCTTTGCTCTTCGATATTTCCGGTCGGAGAAATTCCAGTTTGTAGAGGAAATATCAGTAAACAGTTTGACCAAATTTGACATTGATGTCTATAGCACATCCCGAGAAAAAAATTCTCAAAGAACAGGCTTTTTTCGGCCAAAGATAGTAAACCTCCCCTTAAATACGACGTTCGTTCAATAGATAATCCAACATTTTCTATTTTTTTTTGTTGAAACAATTTGGAAGTTTCCTTGATAAATCGCGGAATATTCCCGCCTCAGCCCCTACAGCTTCGTGAAGTTCCGATAGACGGCGGCACTGTACGGCTTCAAAATGGCATCTGTGATAGAGGTGCGTTCCAAGCAGACAGCCATCATTCAGTTTCTTTCCACGGAAAGCCAGAACATCGCAGATATTCATAGACGCTTGGAAAGAATCGACGGAAACCGGGCAGTAAACAAAAGCACAGTAAGTCGTTGGCACCATGATGCTGTTCCATGAGAAGACATAGGATGCCTGTGGCGCACCTTTGTGCTGGCAGACTTATGTCAATGACTGCCAACCGTGACCTGAACTCACACGCTTTGGGCCCCCACACCATGAAGCCAGGCGTAACACAGCTGCTCCTCTCCAAAACGTTAGAAGAATAGGCCTCTCCCCAACTCGCCGTAATACTCGCTGAAGATCGCGACAATGAAGAACCACGATTCACTGATGAACACAATGTTTCACCAGTCATCAATAGCCCGTGCTCCGCTGTCGTGACACTACCCCAAACGCAGCCGTTTCACTTGTGGTGTTAACACCAGACGGCACGATAATTTACTATTCCCACCACTCCTGATCTCCAACCAACTAAGGGCGCGAAATGGTACAGAAAGCCACAGCAGTCCAATTTCAGTCGCATATGTGAAAAAGTTACGATGTGCTTATAATGTACACGATGCACAATACGACTATGTTCCCTTGTGGTCGACTGCAACCTTCACAATGAGTATGCATTCCCTCGCGTTCCCATGTAATCCCAAATTATTGGTCCACAGTCTCATTCCAGTGCCCCAAAAATCTGGACACTGCACAATCCCACAAGCTGGTGAAACGAAGACCCGCAATATGGTCCTTTGAAACTCTGTCAGGTGCTGATAACGCTGTCTCACACCAGTACGCGACATCTCCGCGTTATTGACGGTGACATCTGGTTTGGAGCTCCTCATTCGGGCATGGGTGTATGTGTTGTCATTAGCGTTAGTTTAAGTTAGATTAAGTAGTGTGCAAGCCTACGGACCGATGACCTCGGCAGTTTGGTCCCATAGGAACTTACCACAAAAATTTCTACATGTTACAGAGAACTGCAGCTCTAATCGTTTACTCTCCAACGATGGTGTGTACATGTACGAAATTACCTTGGCATCTGACCGTGCCTTTTAAGTGCTTTACTTTTTTCTCAGACAGTGTGCGACGAGCGTGTAATAAGTAATGCAGGTATTTTTTTTCTGAAAGTGGATCGATTATTCACAATTCCGATACACACTATAAGCTGCAAATTTCTATTTTTCAACATCACCGCCGTTCAAAGCGACAGCCTGCACCTCTTTACTAGGAGGGCCTGTATTATCGTATTGTACCACTCTACTGGTCGACATGAAAACTATCACATCAATGCATCAATAACCTCCCCACCATGCATGTAATGCTTCCTGCATTCTTCATTGGGACAAACAGATGGAAATGGGAAGGTGTGAGACGTGGGCTGTACGGAGGACGAGGAAGAACTGTCCAATGAAGCTTTGTGAGCTGCTTTATTTTCCATATGGTACCATAATTTTCATCAGGGTTGATCGTTGCACCATGAAGAAGGAAATCCAACAGAGTAACCCCTTCACAGTCCCAGAAATCCGTCGTCATTTTACTGGCTGAGGGTGCACTTCTGCACTTTTTCTTCTGAGGAGAGATGGTGTGGTGTCCTCCATGGATAACCCTTTTGTTTCTGGTTCAAAGTGATGAACCCATATTTCACCACCTGTGACAATGTTCGACAAAAATTGTTAAGATTAGCCCCGCAACGTGCAAGCAATTCCGCAAGGATAACCCTTCATTGCTCTTTATGGTCTTTTGTTAAGTAGCGAAGAATCGAATGGGTACACATCTTTTGGCCCAGACTGGTGGCTGAGTGTTTAGTGCTACCCGCAGAGACGTCCAGTTGTGCAGCGAGGTGTTTGGCTGTGATCCGTCGATAGCCTCCAATGAGAGTGTCCGCACGTTCCAACATTGCAGGAGCATGTGCCCAATGTCAACACTGGACGCAGGGCTGGTTGGCACTATGTCATCTTTTCAGAGACCCGTTTCTGTGTACAGCATCGTGACAGAGGTTCTCAGAAAAATTAACGTTACCCATCTGCACTTTTTATAGCTCTGAGGTCCGAAGTCTGATGTTGCTATGAGATGCCATTGGGCACACTACATGGTTCGCACAGTTGGTACTTTGGGCAGCATTTCTGACATGTTACTGTCAGTGGCTGAGTCCTGTTTTCGATATCTTTGTGACCTTCTTACCTTACCAAGACTGCATGTTACCTGTATTGTCCTGACCTACCTCAATACAGGTGTTTGACTGTTGGACTGGGCAGCACATTCTCCAGACCTCTCGCATCTGATCATGCATAGCCGAGACACTGCCACACCGTCGCTCGCTAGCCACTGCCATTGGTGAACTCAAGCAAGAAGTTCAAGCAGGGTGGAGTGACGCATCTGAGCTCAGTTCAACTTGATAGCCAACCAGGCTAAAGCTGTCAGCCCTGTGTACTGAATTTTCCGCCCTGTGGGGGTGAGTTAGTTAAAACCGGGTATGTGGGTCAGACGAGACACTCCCAGATCATTCTGACCAGGGTCTGATAAAGCTTGGAATACTAGCACCTGCCATTTCGGGGAGTTGTCGATAATCGTGATTAGCGGATGCCTGTTCCTTTTCCTTCTACACCAAGGGCAGTCAACCTCTTTTGCCTAGTACCTGTTTTGTATCTCTATTAGTAGGAAAGTTTTCTAACCGCCAACCGTTCACAGTAATGGTATTTTGCAAAGTAGAGTAGCAACATTACTGTCTAAAATTTACAAAGCAGAGTTACAATATTAGTTGAATCTCTCTACGAGGATTAGTCGAATGTAAGGCAGCTGCCGACCATCTACCATCAGTACTTTACACTGAAGCGCCAAAGAAATTACTACAGGCATGCCTATTCAAATACATAGGTATGTAAACAAGTAGAATACGGTGCTGCGATCGCGCCTATATAAGACAACAAGTGTCTGACACAGTTGTTAGATCGTTTACTGCTGCTACAATGGCAGGCTATCAAGCTTTACGTGAGTCTGAACGTGGTGTTATAGTCGGCGCACGAGCCATGGGACAAAGCATCTCCGAGGTAGCGATGAAATGGCGATTTTCCCGTACCACCACTTCATGAGTTTACTGGGAATATCAGGTAAAACATCAAATTTCCGACAATGTTGCTGCCAGGAAAAGCTGCTGCGAGAACGGGACAAACGACGACAGAAGAGGATCGCTCAACGTGACAGAACAGCAACCCTTCCTTAAATCGCTGCAGATTTTAATGCTGGGCCATCAAGTGTCAGCGTGCAAACCATTCAACGAAACATCATCGATATGGGCTTTCGGAGCCGAAGACCCATCGGTGTACCCTCGATGACTGCACATCACAAAGCTTTAAGGGTAGCCTGGGACCGTCAGCACCGACATTGGACTGTTGTTGACTGGAAACATGTTGCCTGGTCGGACGAGCCCCAAACTGCATCGAGCGGATGGACGTGCATGAGTATGGAGAGTATGGAGAGTGCCCAGCATGTCAGCAGAGTACAGTTTGCCGGCCGGAGTGGCCGAGCGGTTCTAGGCGCTACAGTCTGGAGCCGCGCCACCGCTACGGTAGCAGTTTCGAATCTTGCCTCAGGCATGGATGTGTGTAATGTCCTTAGGTTAGTTAGGTTTAAGTAGTTCTAGGGGACTGATGACCTCAGAAATTAAGTCCCATAGGGCTCAAAGCCATTTGAACCATTTGAAGTACTGTTTAAGCTGGTGGGAGCTCTGTAATGGTGTGGGGCGTGTGGAGGGATATGTGACCCCTGATACGCCTAGATACGACTCTGACAAGTGACACGTACGTAAGCATCCTGCATGACGCCTGCATCCATCCATGTCCATTGTGCTTTCCGATGGGGAATTCTAGCAGGACAATGAGGCATCCCACACGTCCAGAATTGCTACAGAGTGACTCCAAGAACCCTATTAAGAGTCTAAACACTTCCGCAGAGTTTAAACTCTTCAGCAAATTTGAGATGCCTTGCAACGAGCTGTTCAGAAGACTGTCCACCCCCTCGAACACTTACGTACACTACTGCACATTTAAACTGCTACACCACGAAGATGACGTGCTACAGACGCGAAATTTAACGCAAGGTTGGCGCCGGTGGCGACACCTACAACGTACTTACAGGAGAAACGTTTCCAACCGATTTCTCACACACAAACAGCAGTTGACCGGCGTTGCCTGGTTAAACGTTGTTGTCATGCCTCGTGTAAGGAGGAGAAATGCATACCATCACGTTTCCGACTTTGATAAAGATCGGATTGTAGCCTATCGTGATTGCGGTTTTTCGTATCGTGACATTGCTGCTCGCGTTGGTCGAGATCCAATCACTGTTAGCAGAATATGGAATCGACGGGTTCAGGAGGGTAATACGGAACGCAATGCTGGATCCCAACGGCTTCGTATCACTAGCAGTCGAGATGACAGGCATCTTATCCGCATCGCTGTAACGGATCGTGCAGCCACGTCTCAATCCCTGAGTCAACAGATGGGGACGTTTGCAAGACAAGAACCATCTGCACGAACAGTTCGACGACGTTTGCAGCAGCACGAACTATCAGCTCGGAGACCGTGGCTGCGGTTACCCTTGACGCTGCATCACAGAGAGGAGCACCTGCGATGGTGTACCAGACGACGGACCTCTGTGCACGAATGGCAAAATGTAGTTTTTCCGGATGTATCCAGGTTCTGTTTACAACGCATCATGATGGTCGTATGCGTGTTTGGAGACATCGCGATGAACGCACATTGAAAGCGTGTGTTCATCATCGCCACACTGGCGTATGACGCAGCGTGATGGTATGGGGTGCCATTGGTTACACGTCTTGGTCACCTCTTGTTCGTATTGTCCACTTTGAACAGTGGACGTTACATTTCAGATGTGTTACGACCCGTGCCTCTACCCTTCATTCGATCCCTGCGAAACCCTACATTTCAGCAGGATATTGCACGACCGCATGTTGCAGGTCCTGTACGGGCCTGTCTGGATACAGAAAATGTTCGACTGCTGACCTGGCCAGCACATTCTCCAGATCTCTCACCAATTGAAAACGTCTGGTGAGTGGTGGCCGAGCAACTGGCTCGTCACAATACGCCAGTCACCACACTTGATGAACTGTGGTATCGTGTTGAAGCTGCATGGGCAGCTGTACCTCTACACGCCATCCAAGCTCTGTTTGACACAATGCCACTGCTTATCAAGGCCGTTATTACGACCAGAGGTGGTTGTTCTGGGTACTGATTTCTCAGTATCTTTGTCCAATGAGCACCCGTTTATTATCTGTATTTCTTCTTGGTGTAGCAATTTTAATGGACAGCCCTGCAAGGATTCATGGTGTCGCTTCCCTCCAGCACTACTTCAGACATAAGTCGAGTCCACGCCATGTTATGTTGCAGCAGCCCTGCGTGCTCGCGTGGACCCTAGGCGATATTGGGCAGGTGTACCAGTGAACACACTGGCCACTGGTTATCCCAGCAGGCTTTGCACCTCTCGACGTGTGACGCCGCCCCCTCGCAGTTCGGGGCCGCCATCGGAAAACCCCGCCGCCCACACCTAGGCCGGCGCTAATGACGAGAGCGACGTGCGACCGGCGCCGGCCGCGAGTGCTGAATAAAACACGCAGCGGCGGCGGCTCGCACGCACCGCGCACGCACTCGCACGCACTGGCACGCACGCCCGCGCCAGCCGGCAGCCCGTGCGGTGTGGCTCGTTAGCGGCCGGCCCCGCACTCGCATCGCACCGCCCGCAAAACACACCGGCTGCAGCGCCATAGCTGCCGGCCAGTGATAAATTGATTTTCAAAACTCGCCCGCTCCTCTCTGCTCTGGTCTGCCGTGCGTGTGTGTGTGTGCGTGTGTCCGCTGCCAGAAAACCAGGAGCGCGCCATCATTACGAAGCGGCCACTGCGGTCGCGCGCCGCCGCTGTTGCTGGCCGCGGTTCGAATCCCTGTAGTGGCATCTGGCCCATTGTGCAGTGGAGTCGGTTCTGGACCTGCTATCGTTTGTGATAAAACGCGTTACTGAATATGAAACATGTGGCAGAAACAGTTATGCACCTGCTATCGTTTGTGATAAAACGCGTTACTGAATATGAAACATGTGGCAGAAACAGTTATGCACCTGCTATCGTTTGTGATAAAACGCGTTACTGAATATGAAACATGTGGCAGAAACAGTTATGCACCTACTATCGTTTGTGATAAAACGCGTTACTGAATATGAAACATGTGGCAGAAACAGTTATGCACCTACTATCGTTTGTGATAAAACGCGTTACTGAAGATGAAACAAATGGCAGAAACAGTTCTGCACCTGCTATCGTTTGTGATAAAACGCGTTACTGAAGATGAAACATGTGGCAGAAACAGTTCTGCACCTGCTATCGTTTGTGATAAAACGCGTTACTGAAGATGAAACATGTGGCAGAAACAGTTCTGCACCTGCTTTCGTTCGTGATAAAACGCGTTACTGAAGATGAAACAAATGGCAGAAACAGTTCTGCACCTGCTATCGTTTGTGATAAAACGTGTTACTGAAGATGAAACATGTGGCAGAAACAGTTCTGCACTTGCTATCGTTTGTGATAAAACGCGTTACTGAAGATGAAACATGTAGCAGGAACAGTTATGCACCTGCTATCGTTTGTGATAAAACGCGTTACTGAAGATGACACAAATTGCAGAAACAGTTATGCACCTGCTATCGTTTGTTGTAAAACGCATTACTGAAGATGAAACATGTGGCAGAAACAGTTCTGCACCTGCTATCGTTTGTGATAAAACGCGTTACTGAAGATGAAACATGTGGCAGAAACAGTTATGCACCTGCTATCGTTTGTGATAAAACGCGTTACTGAAGATGAAACAAATGGCAGAAACAGTTCTGCACCTGCTATCGTTTGTGATAAAACGTGTTACTGGAGATGAAACATGTGGCTGAAACAAACACCTCACCATAGTTTACACAGAAGGATAGAGACATACACATACACTACTGTCCATTAAAATTGCTACACCAAGAAGAAATGCGGATGATAAACGGGTATTCATTGGACAGATATATTATACAAGAACTAACATGTGATTACATTTTCACGAAATTTGGGTGCATAGATCCTGAGAAATCAGTACCCAGAACAACCACCTCTGGCCATAATAACGGCCTTGATACGCCTGGGCATTGAGTCAAACAAAGCTTGGATGGCGTGTACCGGTACAGCTGCCCATGCAGCTTCAACACGATACCACAGTTCATACTGGCATATTGTGACGAGCCAGTTGCTCGGATACCATTGACGAGACGTTTTCAATTGGTGAGAGATCTGGAGAATGTGCTGGCCAGGGCAACAGTCGAACATTTTCTGTATCCAGAAAGGCCCGTACAGGACCCTCAACATGCGGTCATGAATTTTCCTGCTGAAATGTAGGGTTTTGCAGGGATCGAATGAAGGGTAGAGCCACTGGTCGAAACATATCTGAAATGTAACGTCCATTGTTCAAAGTGCCGTCAATGCGAACAAGAGGTGACCGAGACGTGTAACCCATAATATCACGCCGGGTGATACGCCAGTATGACGATGACGAATACACGCTTCCAATGTGCGTTCACCGCGATGTCGCCAAACACGAATGCGACCATCATGATGCTGTAAACAGAACTTGGATTCGTCCGAAAAAATGACGTTTTGGCATCCGTGAACCCAGGTTCGTCGTTGAGTACACCATCGCAGGCGCTCCTGTCTGTGATGCAGCGTCAAGGGTGACTGCAGCCATTGTCTCCGAGCTGATAGTCCATGCTGCTCCAGACGTCGTCGAACTGTTCGGGCAGATGGTTGTTGCCTTGCAAACGTCCGCATCTGTTGACTCAGGGATCGAAACGTGGCTGCACGATACGTTACAGCCATGTGGATAATATGTCTGTCATCTCGACTGCTAGTGATACGAGGCCGTTGGGATCCAGCACGGCGTTCCGTATTACCCTCCTCAACCCACCGATTCCATATTCTGCCAACAGTCGTTGGATCTCGACCAACGCGAGCAGCACTGTCGCGATACGATAAACCGCAATCGCGATAGGCAACAATACGGCCTTTATCAAAGTCGGAAACGTGATGGTAGGCATTTATCCTCCTTACACGAGGCATCACAACAATGTTTAACCAGGCAACGCCGGTCAACTGCTGTTTGTGTATGAGAAATCGGTTGGAAACTTTCCTCATGTCAGCACTTTGTAGGTGTCGCCACCGGCCCCAACCTTGTGTGAATGCTGTGAAAAACTAATCATTTGCATATCACAGCATCTGTAGCACGTCATCTTCGTGGTGTAGCAGTTTTAATGGCCAGTAGTGTATAAGGATAGCGTTGGTATCGGTATGCAACATATGAAAGGGCAATGAACAGGCGGAGCTGTCATTTGCACTCAGGTAATTAACGTGAAAAGGGTTTCGACATGATTATGGCCGCGGAATGGTAGTTGGAGCTAGATGCATTTGACATTCCATTCCGGAAATAATTAGAGAATTCAGTATTTCGAGATCTATGGTGTCAAGAGTGTGCTGAGGACACCTAATCTCAGGCATTACCTCTCACCACGAAAAACGTAGCTGTAGACGTCCTTCAGTTAACGACCGAGCGCAGTGGCGTTCTTGTAGAGTTGTCAGTGCTAACAGACAAGCAACACAGCGTGAAATAACCTTAGAGATCGATGTGGCACGGATGGTGAAAGTATCAATAAGGAATGTGCGGTGAAGTTTGGCGTTAATGGGGTGTACTGAAGCAATGCATATGGTAACAGAGCGGCATAGCCTCCATCTGGGCTCGTGAACTAGTCGGTTGGACGCTACACGATTGGAAAACCGTGGCTTCGTCAGATGAATCCCAAACGTTGGTAAGTGCTGATGTTAGGATTCGAGTGTGGAGCAGGCCCAACAAAACCATCGACCCAAGTTGTCAACACGGCACTGTGCAAGGTGATGGTGACTCCAAAATGATGTGAGCTGTGTTTACACGGAATGGACTGATCGTTTGGTCCAACTGAACCGATAACTGGCTGGAAACAGTTGTATTCGGCTACTTGGGAACCATTTGCAGCCATTCGCGTACGGAATTCTTATGGAAAGAATGCGCTGTGTCACCGGGACACAACTGTTCGCGGTTGGGTATATGAAGAACATTCTGAAAAATTCCAGCAAACGATGTGGTCACCCACATCGCCCGACATGAATCCGGTAGAACATTCTTGGGACATCACCGACAGATCTGTCCGTGAACAAAGTCCTGGACCGGAGATACTTTCGCAATTATGGACGGCTATAAAGACAGCATGGCTCAACATTTCCAAGGGGACTTCCAAAGACTTGTTGAGTCCATGCCACTTCGATACACTGCGCTAAGTCGTACAAAAGGAGGTCCGACACGAAGTATGGAAATATCCTATGACTTCTGCCACCCTAGCGATATTCGTGATACATTATGTGATCAAAAGTATTCGGACACCCCAAAAACATACATTTTTCATTTTGTGTATGCTTCCACCTACTGCCAGCGACCTCAGTAGTCATTAGACATGTCAGGTGATTGGTTGTCACTTGGGTCATACGCCTGTTCGCGAGATTTGCACGCTCCTAAACATCCCTAGGTCCACTGTTTCCGATGTGATAGTGAAGTGGAAACGTGAAGGGACACGCACAGCACAAAAGCGTACAGGCCGACCTCGTCTGTTGACAGACAGAGACAGCCGACGGTTGAAGAGGATCGTAACGTGTAATAAGCAGATATCTGTCCGGAACATCACCCAGGAATTCAAAAATGCATCAGGATCCACTGCAGGTACTATGACAGTTAGGCGGGAGGTGAGGAAACTTGGATTTCATGGTCGAGCGGCTGCTCATAAGCCACACATCACGCCGGTAAATGCCAAACGACGTCTCGCTTGGTATAAGGAGCGTAAACATTGGGCGACTGAACAGTGGAAAATTGTTTTGTGAAGTAACGGATCACGGTACACAATGTGGCGATCCGATGGTTGGGTGTGGGTATAGCGAATGCCCCGTGAACGTCATCTGCCAGCGTGTGTAGTGACAACAGTAAAATTCGGAGGCGTTGGTGTTATGGTGTGGTTGTGGTTTTCATGGTGGGTGCTTACACCAATTGTTGTTTTGCGTGGCACTGTCACAGCACAGGCCTACATTGATGTCGTAAGCACCTTCTTGCTTGCCACTGTTGAAGAGCAATTCCGGGATGGCGATTGCATCTTTCAACACGATCGAACACCTGTTCACAATGCACGGCCTGTTGCGGGGTGACTACACGATAATAACATCCCTGTAATGGACTGGCCTGCACAGAGTCCTGACCTGAATTCTATGGAACACCTCTGGGATGTTTTGGAACACCGTGCCAGGCCTCACCGGCCGATATCGATACCTCTCCTTAGTGCAACACTCCGTGAAGAATGGGCTGCCATTCCCCAAGAAACTTTCCAGCAACTGATTGAACGTATGGCTGCGAGAGTGGAAGATCAAGGCCAATTCCAGCATTATCGATGGAGGGCGCCACGAACTTCTAAGCCATTTTCAGCCAGGTGTCCGGATACTTTTGATCACGTAGTGTATGAGGTGGGGACGTTTTGAGTTACAACGAGCGTGCCGCAGCCTCTTTGCTTTTCCAGACCAGGTTTTATCATAATGAAGTAAATTTTATAATGCCAACGATACGAGAACTCAAGCACCGACGGGATCATAGCTTACGCCAATGACCTGACTGTATAGGCAAAGCCCTCCAACCATCCCTGAATTTTGACTATCTAATGCACCAATTGGACAGAATTTAGGACGCCATTCCTCAGGAGGAGATCCAAGAACTACATCAATCAATGACAAGCCAAATAACTACTGCATAAGGGCCAAAGATAGATCAATGAGTTATTGACGTGCTCAATTTATGAAGTTCTTTTTATTTGAGAAATTATCCAATTATTTTGAAATTACAATCATTTGTTTGTCTGTATATGTACATCACATCTACCGACTTCCGTCCCATTCCCATAATAAAATTTTGTACATGACTGCGCGTTCAGAGACCGTGAATAGTTACAATTCAAAGAAAAACAGCTCACGGTTACTATTTTTAACAAAGTAACCTGCTTTCAACACTTCTAGGAATGTCTTCTTCAGAATTAAAATCGAAGAATGGTCTATAGTCTATAACATGGTCACAGAATTATGACTAAAAACGTATGATAGGGTATAAGTACGGAACCATCGTGAAAGACTGACAGTACTTATATGTCATTTATGAAATAATAAATATGCCTAAAGGGCATTAGTCACAAAGATATTTAAGATAATAACAGCTGTGATGGCGAGCAACTGAGGACTGCTCGTTACTTGCGTGGTGCAGGTTGCAAATTTGTGGCTAATGCCCTTTAGGCATTAGTTAATTTGTTAAAAACAGTGACCAAGGGCTGTTTTTCTTTCAGTTCCGATAATACTTTCGTGGTGCGTCGTTTATTTTTTGTCTTGGAGTTCAATAAATTATACCAAGTGCGAAAAAGCCCGCCCGGGTAGCCGATCAGTCTAACGCACGCCTTTCAGGAGTGGGAAGTGGCGCCTTCTCCCCGGCACAAATCCGCCCGCCCGGTGAGCCGGCCAGTCTGTGGATGATTTTTAGGCGGTTTTCCATCTGCCTCGGTGAATGCGGGCTGGTTCCCCTCATTCCGCCTCAGCTACACTATGTCGACGATTACTACACAAACAAGTTCTCCACGTACGTGTACACCACCATTTACCACGGAAACATAGGGGTTACACTCGCCTGGTGTGAGACGTTTCCTGAGGGCTCCACCAGGGGCCGAACCGCACAATAACCCTGGGTTTGGAGTGGGACGGCGGAGGGGTGAAGTGGACTGCGGTAGTCGTCGTGGGGTTGTGGACCACTGCGACTGAGGCGGGGACGGAGCCTCTCCGTCGTTTCTAGGTCCCCAGTTAACATACAACATACATACAAATGCAAAAAAAACTCACCGAAAGATAGCTGAATGGTTGTTAGGGAACATACTCGGGCAATAAATCGACGTCATCCGTCTGCAGTTCCGATAGCTGAGGAAACTGTACCAGTGTTTGTATGTGATATGGTTTCATTATTCCGGCAGACTTCGTGAAATCAAACTACTTGTTGATATGTTGTGAATTCATACAGAAGACATAAGCGTTGCAGCTCCACTAGCTCTTTAATTTGATCGCATCTCTTTTTAATATTGTAAATGTAGAGCTACTGATGGCATAACCCTATTAGTAAGGCCAATTTTGATATCATCTAAATAATAAATAGAAAATGGTTCAAATGGCTCTGAGCACTATGAGACATAACTTCTGAGGTCATCAGATCCCTAGAACTTAGAACTAATTAAACCTAACTAACCTAAGGACATCACACACATCCATGCCCGAGGCAGGATTCGAACCTGCGACCGTAGCGGTAGCTCGGTTCCAGAATGTAGTGCCTAGAACATCGGCCCTTCGGCGTGTGTGAGCCGCGAGGAGAAACAGTTCTACATTAGCAGCAATCTTATTGGCTGCGTTTTATATTAATACACGGATCGCCAGAAGCAGAATTTGGTCCGTCTCTAAGGCAGCGCCATCCCGTAGTGTGGAGACGGACGAGCGCTGCATCTGCGCTGTTTTGCTTAGTGGGGCGCCCTATAGTGGGAAAGTTATATACGCACTGACTACACGGAACTATGTACAACAACAACTAGTAAACATCTGCTTTACACACCAAGATATTAATGTACATCTGCACACATCTTCATTACTATTGCCAATTTTTCTCATGTTTGTCATTATTATTTGATTTTTTTACTGGTATTATTATTGCTTTCATCATAAGCTGTATGTATAGCACCTGTTGTAAAAATACTGCCAGCATTTACTTTATTAGGTCTTAGTCACTACTCTTTATTCATGTTGTCACTAGAGTAATCTATATTTCCTATTTAAACTATTGTCATTATGTAACTCTGATGTCTGAAATGCTGCACGTGTGGAACACTGGTCCGATGTAAGAGAGGGCCTGATGGCCCTAATCTGATCACTTTGTTGGTGTTGTTGTTGTTGTTATTGTCTTCAGTCCTGAGACTGGTTTCATGCAGCTCTCCATGCTATTCTATCCTGTGCAAGCTTCTTCATCTCCCAGTACTTACTGCAACCTACATCCTTCTGAATCTGCTTAGTGTATCTCTAGGTCTCCCTCTACGATTTTTTCCCTCCACGCTGCCCTCCAATGCTCAATTTGTGATCCCTTGATGCCTCAGAACATGTCCTACCAACCGGTCCCTTCTTCTTCTCGAGTTGTGCCACAAACACCTCTTCTCCACAATTCTGTTCAATACCTCCTCATTAGTCATGTTCAAATGGTTCAAATAGCTCTGAGCACTATGGGACTCAACTGCTGAGGTCATAAGTTCCCTAGAACTTAGAGCTACTTAAACCTAACTAACCTAAGGACGTCACACACATCCATGCCCGAGGCAGGATTCGAAGCTGCGGCCGTAGCAGTCGCGCGGCTCCGGACTGAGCGCCTAGAACCGCGAGACCACAGCGGCCGGCAATAGTCATGTGATCTACCCATCTAATCTTCAGCATTCTTCTGTAGCACCACATTTCGAAAGCTTCTATTATTTCCTTACCACTGCCAGTCTACATTTTATATCTTCTCTGCTTCGACCATCATCAGTTATTTTGCTCCCCAAATAGCAAAACTCCTTTACTACTTTAAGTGTCTCATTTCCTAATCTAATTCCCTCAGCATCACCAGACTTAATTTGACTACATTCCATTATCCTCGTTTTGCTTTTGTTGATGTTCATCTTATATCCTCCTTTCAAGACACTGCCCATTCCGTTCAACTGCTCTTCCAAGGCCTTTCCAGTCTCTGACAGAATTACAATGTCATCGGCAAAACTCAAAGTTTTTATTTCTTCTCCATGGATTTTAATTCCTACTTCGAATTGTTCTTTTGTTTCCTTCACTGCTTGCTCAGTATACATATTGAATTACATCAGGGAAAGGCTACAGCCGTGTCTCATTCCCTTCCCAACCACTGTTTCCCTTTCATGCCCCTCGATTCTTATAACTGCCATCTTGTTTCTGTACAAATTGAAAATAGCCTTTCGCACCCTGTATTTTAACCCTGCTAACTTTAGAATTTGACGGTATTCTAGTCAACATTCTCAAAACCTTTCTCTAAGTCTACAAATGCTAGAAATGTAGGTTTGCCTTTCCTCAATCTATTTTCTAAGATATGTCGTAGGCTCAGTATTGCCTCACGTGTTCCAACATTTCTGCGGAATCCAAACTGATCTTCGGCGAGGTCAGCTTCTACCAGTTTTTCCATTCGTCTGTAAAGAATTCGCGTTAGTATTTTGCAGCTGTGACTTATTAAACTAATACTTCGGCAATTTTCGCATCTGTCAACAGCTGCTTTCTTTGGGATTGGAATTATTATATTCTTCTTGAAGTCTGAGGGTATTTGGCCTGTCTCATACATCTTGCCCACCAGATTGCAGAGTTTTGTCAGGACTGGCTCTCCCAAGTAGTTCTAATGGAATGTTGTCTACTCCCGGGGCCTTGTTTCGCCTCAGGTCTTTCAGTGCTCTGTCAAACTTCATGCAGTATCGTATCTCCCATTTCATATTCATCTACATCCTCTTCCATTTCCATAATATTGTCTTCAAGTACATCGCCCTTGTATAGACCCTCTATATACTCCTTCCACCTTCCGCTTTCCCTTCTTTGCTTAGAACTGGGTTTCCATCAAAACTCTTGATATACATTCAAGTGGTTCTCTTTTCTCCAAAGGTCTCTTCAATTTTCCTGTAGGCAGTATCTATCTTACCCCTAGTGAGATAAGTCTCTATATCCTTACATTTGTCCTCTTGCCATCCCTGCTAAGCCATTTTGCACTTCCTGTCGATCTCATTTTTGAAACGTTTGTATTTCCTTTTGCGTGCTACATTTACTGCGTTTTCATATTTTCTCCTTTCATCAATTAAATTCAATATTTCTTCTGTTGCCCTCGTCTTTTTACCTACTTGATCCTCTGCTGCCTTCACTACTTCATCCCTCAGAGCTACCCTTTCTTCTTCTACTGTACTTTTCTCCACCATCCCTGTCAATTGTTCCCTTATGCTCTCCCTGAAACTCTGGTTCTTTCAGTTTATCCAGGTCCCATCTCCTTAAATTCCCAACTTTTTGCAGTTTCTTCAGTTTTAATCTACAGTTCATAACAAATAGATTGTGGTCAGAGTCCACATCTGCCCCTGGAAATGTCTTACAATTTAAATCGTGGTTCCTAAATCTCTGTCTTACCATTATATAATCTATCTGATACCTTCTAGTATCTCCAGGATCACGTTAAATTGAAACGTCCCCTTAGAAAAATTGTACAAGACTGTGCTTAAACTGACACACAATATTTTTTTTAGCGCAACGCAATCTGACTTTCAAAAATCCCTACGAATGAATGGCCCTGACTAACATTAATCTATACCTTTCACAAATCACTTACCTCACAAAAATCTTCGTTACTCGAAGTACTGCAATACAGCGAGCGCCACTACTCCCAGCTAAATAAAAGATTCAAACTAGGGAAGGCACTAACTACTGATAGGTATAGTTAGCAAATGAAAGATTTTAATAGAGAACAAACAGTGTATTTACCTTAATAGTCAAAATATATATGGTAGTTCATGACATCCAGTCTTACAAATTACAAAACTCCGCCATCTCTCTCCCCACGTCCACCACTGCTGCCGGCTCACCTCCAACTGCGCAACGCTACGCGCTGTTAGCATCCAGCTGCCGCTGCCCAACACCACAATGGCAGACAACAATGCAAACTAGCCACAGACTGCGCACAGCACAGCCAGTGATTTTTCATACAGAGCGCTACGTGGCGTTACCAATAAGAAAATGTAAACAGCCTACTTACAAAATAAATAAATAACCTGAAGATGCCTAATAAGGCAAAACGCGTCGTTGAAAAATAAAAAAAGCAAAATTGCGACCAAGACTGTTTTTAACCAATACTGAATAATAAATTTTCACTCAAATAATTAGCGCTTGCGTTGCGTAACAGTTTTAATGAGTAGTTGGGTTCATGGGAGCCGTCTGTCTTCCGTACGTCCAGGTGGGGTGGGCGGTGTTTATCGAACTGTGGTTCGTAGCTCTGTCAGTATCTCGCAGCACGACGGGGCAGTGTATCGAGTTCCGGCCTCGCGTGCAATGCTGTCCCGTCGCACACTCGGCGACCGCAGTGGTCGGACCTCTCGCCTGGCGCCCGTTCTGTTTTGTTTTCGGCGCTATTAACCCCGCGCTCTGCGGCTCGCCACACACACACACACACACACACACACACACACACACACACGCACACACACACACACACACACACACACACACAGCCCGGTGTTTGGCGGTCGCTGTGGAGTGCTGCACGGGACGGCTTGCAGCTTTTAACGCCGGCGTCGATTGAAAAGTCGATACGCCAGATAAGCCGACTTCGCAGTCGACCGCCGGCCCATATCGACGCCTCGCTTGCGGGGGCTCGATTTGCGGTCATTAGCGGAATGAGTGAACGATGTGTGACGCGGCGAGGGGGCTGCGTGATTCTCCAGGAAATGTCGAGCTGCGGTAGAATTTGCGAGGGGGCGAAGGAAATTAAATCGTACGCCTTTACTTGATGCGAGATCCCACACAGTTACCGGCTGAGATTCTCTGAAAGGGTGTCACTATGCAGAGTGTTCCACAATTCCTATTTTAGGCATAGTAGATAAAGCCTTGACAAGGCGCCGTTGCCCATAAATGCAGCGTTCAGGCATAGAATAAGTTTGAAATCAGACCAGTTTCGAATCCCCCATTTGACGATATGCATACAGCGAAGACAATGACCTCTGACACGTGTTGTGTACAAGAGGCCATGGCAGTAGTAGGAAAACTGCAGCGTCAGTCCACATTGCGGATTTGCTACATCAGGGCCAAGCATACACACAGGTGCAAATCTATTGTTGCCTTTCAATCCTCTTGGGGGGGGGGGGGGGTGTTAAATCACTTAAGGGGGGGTGAACCGTGGTTTATTTTTAAAGAATATTCTTAAGAATATATTTTATTTACTAGCGATTCATCAAGAACATTAACGCATTTAATCACACTGTGTAAGCGTGGAAGTAGTTGCCAGGGAGTATCTGATGAAATCGTAGTCAAATTCCTTTTAACAGATGAGAATTTTATTCACTTTAATTGTAACTAAAAGCCTTTTTTAAAAGAAACAGATTTAAAATTATAATCAGAAAGCACCCTCTAAATATCAAGTTACAATTTATTCAGAGGCAGAGAGAAAGATGTTTTTGACTGTATGAGCTTTTGGGCAGAGAACCTTGCCGCTCCCTTCTGACACGGACATAGTTACAACTGCTCACAACAGCCTCTGAAAGAATACACTGGCGCAAATCTGCAACACACGAGCACACAAACTATGGACCCCCTGTAGGAGGGATAGAAATTGAAGAAAGCCGGCCGCGGTGGTCTCGCGGTTCTAGGCGCTCAGTCCGGAACCGCGCAACTGCTACGGTCAGAAGAAGGCTAGCATTTCTGATAAAAGAAAGGCTGTGATTGTTTAAGTGTACTGTTTTAGAAACGGACCAGAAACGAAGTAAGCTCTCACTTTTGTTGTTTATATTTCTCTTTCTCTGCAGGCCGGCTGCAACATACAGGACGATTCAGTGGCCCCTACATACAGCTTTCATGCATCCCACAGAGACTTGTGATAACACATCAAAGATTTTCATATTCTCTTAATCGCTATGCACAAACTGTTAGTCCTACAGAAAAAATGAACTGGATCTAGTGTAAGAAATTTAAAGAAGTTAAATTTTGCACTCGGATATGTTTTTCGATGGAGAAGAAATTATTCAAGAAAAACGTACAAAATTGACTTCAATCGCTTTCCTTATTATTATTATTTTGCCAGCCTGGAACCGCGATACTGCTATGGTCACAGGTTCGAATCCTGCCTCGGGCATGGATGTGTGTGATGTCCTTAAGTTAGTTAGGTTTAAGTAGTTCTAAGTTCTAGGTACTGATGACCACAACAGTTGAGTCCCACAGTGCTCAGAGCCATTTGAACCATTTTTTTTTGAAATGGTAGAAAACACTAAAAATTAAAATATTAACTTTGCCACCGAAGGTGCAACTTGATTTTAACTTCTAAGAAAAGTCTTACACCGACGCTAACTGGCTAACAAATGCAGACGAGAGCAAGCTGGGGACGAGAGACTGACCAAGAAAACAAGTAGTACTTAATAAAAGTAAATCACAGAACATATCTGCAATCACTTAACTTCTAATAAACTGCGATTTCTCGAGAAGACCTGGCGCAGCACCCCCAACGCTCTCCCAAACCGTCCGCTGCCAGCCGCAGGAAGGCGCGCCGATCTCCCGTCTCACGGCGTCGCAGCTCGCCCCGGCCAGACCGGTGTCGTGGTTTCACTCCTGTTGCTCTCGTGTCGGACGCGAAGCCACTACCTTTCGCTATACGGCCCACTGGACTCACGTGGCGACCTCACCTGCGCCGACGCTCAAGACGGACAGGTCATCTTGTGTCTCAGTGCGCGACCGACCAACCGATCAATCCAACCGCCAATGACCGTTGCCTGAGCAAACTCGAGCAGACTGGCGGCCTAACGAGCAGACTCAGATACAGGAACTCAGCCGCGACCGGGCGACCACTCGCTGAGTTCTCTTACTGACGGAGTGGGAAGACTCTCATTTTGCCGGCTTTAAAGGTTGATCCGATAGACGGACATACTAGCACTGCGAACGAGACAGACAGACACTAACTGCCTAACAAATGCGGGCGAGAGACAGACTAGCAAGCTGGGGACCCGAGACTGGCCCAGACTGACCCACTGGCGAGCTCATAGCGCCCCTTAAATGCACGTGAGCAGGCAACCTTTCCCCTTTCCCACCAGAGGGAGACACCAAAGATGCGATTGCCACAGCAGCGCCACCGCCAGAAACTCAGGGCGACTGCTTCACACTACGAGCTGCGGCGCGCTCTTCAAAACAGCAACTTATACCACGGCTCAGGAAGTAGGACATCAGATGGGCCAATTTGGAGCAGGACAGGCACTACAGGACATTTTAATTTCCACTGTCTATATTTTTACAAAGCATGACCGGGAGTGATTCAGGATTCACACTCATAGCAGTGGAAGTGACAACATTTGAAGTCACTGGGCTCTCCTGACCCTGACCCGACTGGGTCGCTCCCAACATGAAGCCTGGGATCTAGGATGGGCTCTGCATGCTGTGTGTCAAAGGCGAATACACTGTGCAGTAGGCGGCTCACCAGATCTACACCACACCAGTGTACACACATCACCTGCATACAGACAGGACCTACTCTGTACACTGGAAACAACAGAGTGCCAGTCCAGTCTCGAAGCTACTCATTTCACGACGCTTAGTAGTGCCGGAGTGTCACAGCTAGCCTGACCAGAGGCACATGTGCTCTTCATCCTGCTGCTAGCGGAAAGTTCCCAGTGATCCCTGATGACGCATCAGATGCACCACGTGCCCTGATTTCTTCCGTGGATGATGTTCGATTGGGCACTTGGGTTCTCACAACGCATCGATCCTGATATGCTTCTGCACTATGTGGAGCTCCAGCATCTGGTCTACAGGTGTGGCAATGTTCCACAGACCACTATCGAAAGGAGCGATACACCGCCGACGCATTGTGGCCAACATGTGCAGCAATCGATCGGTACGTCCATTTCCACAGGCGACCCTGTCAAAACGACTGAAGTCGTTTAACAGGCGAATGTACTCGGTACCCAGCCGTGGTCGTAGTCTAGAATGATGGTTGCACACGCTGTTCATCTGCATCTACATCACACTGCGCAAGGCACCTAATAGTGTTTGGCGGAGGGTACTTTCCGTACCACCATCTCATCCCTCCAACCCTGTTCCACTCGCGAATATTGCGTGGGAAGAATGGAAGTGGGCGTTTGGCGTCATTGTCCGGGAGTCCCCTTACGGGGCAGGTCCGGCCGCCTTTGTGCAGGCCTTATTACATTCGACACCACATTGGGCGACCTGCGCACAGGTTCCGGATGAAATGATGTAGACAGCACAAGACCCAGCCCCTGAGCGGAGAAAATCCCCGACCCAGAGGGGAATCGTTCCGGTAGGACGGAAATCCGTCACGCTGACCACTCACCTATCGGGGCAAACCGTGGGAAGAATGACTGTCGGTAAGCCTCTGTATTGGCTCTAAATTCTCGAACTTTCTCCTCGTGTTCAATAAGCGAGATGTAGGTCAGGGCAAGTAATAAGTTGTCTGACTACTTCTGAAAATTGATCTCCCGAATTTTCAATAGCAAATCTCTCCGTGAAGCACAACACCTGTCTTGTAACGTCTGCCAGTGGACTTTGTTTAGCATCTCCGTAACGCTCTCCACCCCGATAGCTAAGTGGCCAGAGTGACGTATTGACGTCCTATGGGCCCGGGTTCGATTCCCGTCTGAGTTGGGGATTTTCTCCGCTTAGGAACCCTGTGTTGTGCTGTCTTCATCATCATTTCATCCCAATCCGACGTGCAGGTCGCCCAATGTGGCGTCGAATGTAATAAGACCTGCACCAAGGCGGCTGGACCTGCCCCAGAAGGGGTTGTTCAAAACTGGTTCAAATGGCTTTGAGCACTAAACTGAGTCATCAGTCCCCTACACATTAGAACTAGTTAAACCTAACTAACCCAAGGACATCACACACATCCATGCACGAGGCAGGATTCGAACCTGCGACCGTAGCGGTCGCGCGATTCCGGACTATAGCGCCGAGAACCGCTCGGCCGCTCCGGCCGGCCCCAGCAGGGGTCTCCCGGCCAATGACGCCAAACGCTCTTTTCCATTTCCGTAACGCTCTCGCGCCAGCTAAACGATCCCATGATGAAACGTCCTCTTCGGATCTTCCTTATCTCCTCTGTCGGTCCTACCTCTAAACTCAGCACAGTTACAGCCAAGAGTTTCAAAATAGAGGGTGCACAGACAACCGTCCAGAGCGTAATCTGATCAGCAATGACCGTGACAAATTAATCGCTAACCCTACAACCCCTTAGTAAGCAAATATTAGAACCTAGTAATAGTGAATATAATAGTGGAGGGTGCTGCATTTTTTCGCGGAAATGCATTTGTGCCAAATACCCTCCGCCATACACTGCACAGTGGCTTGCGGAGTACAAATGTACATACACATGTACATGTCTTTTATTTCGCCCCTGATCGTATCTCCTTGATCATACCCCTCACTTCTCTTTTCGTAAATTGTGCAGGAACCGGAAAGCCTGCGCGCTTCGCGTCGGGGAGCAGTGTGAGGTTGGCCCCCCTGTCTGGCAGGTGACACGGGGGGCATCCCCGCGGCGGCCATTTGCATTTCGCGTGACGTTTCCGGTCGCCAATCACGCGCCCCGCGCCTATATTGCCCGGTAGGCGCACCGCGGCCCCCGCTATTCCCGCCCCCGACCACCCACTATTTGTTTGCCTCTGCCGCTGCCGCCGCCGGTGCGGTACGTCGGCATCATAAATGCGGGACTTCAAAAGGTCGAACCGAGGATGAAAAGGGGCCCGCCCGAATTTATTGAGTCTTTTGTTCAGTCTCGGCGAGCAGAGCTGTCGGCGATGCATCATTTTCCCATTTTATTTATGTCCCCGCGCCGCTAAAAGGGCCCCTACCGTCACCGGGAATATTTTTTTTATTATTATTTATTTCCTAGCACGTTTGTTCTGACGGCACGCGCAGCGATCGGCCTCCGAAGCGTTCAGGCGATCAAGCGTTCCGTATATCTGATGTGGACGCCTAAGGGAATCGCCTGAAAACGTAAATACAAAAACATTGCACAAAACATTCTGACGCCCTGCTATAAACCTCTCAACTCTGCGACATGATTAAGTCCCAACCTGTGATGCATTGAAATTATATGCTGCTTTTTCCTCGCGTAAAACATCACTGAAAAAATTCTGAACCGTTACTTCGGGGATATCATATTGCATTAAGTTATATGAACTTAATATTTGGTGACTGTTACTTTATAACATTCATGTTATGAGTAGCACCTGTTTCACAGCACCGACATATTGACGATATTGCGAAGACGCGTAGTTTCTGGTACGACTCGTTACAATGAAATTATTGAAAAGTGCAGACAGGTAGACAAACGCTTCCCGTATTTGACGCTCTTCTCATTTTAACTTGTGCGCTATGGACGTATGCCGTTTTAATGCTTTAGCACATTGATTATTTATCAAAAGCACTTCACACTTGGTACAGTTTTCTGTAATTAAACAGCAAATATTGAAGTCTGCGGTTACAGATAATCTGAGCAGCCCCCTTAGATTGTTTCCACATGACGCTGTAATTTACCGTCTAGTAAAATTATCAAACGATCAATTCCAATTACAAAATGATCTCGCTACGATCGCAGGTTCGACTCCTGCCTCGGGCATGGGTGTGTGTGATGTCCTTAGGTTAGTTAGGTTTAAGTAATTCTGTCCATGGAACTGATGACTTCAGATGTTAAGTCCTGAAGTGCTCAGAGACATTTGAACCATATTTGAACTAAGAATAATTGGCAATCGATGACTCGCAATATCGCACGTCAAGTCGTATGGGAGTTGCCACACAATGCAAACGCTGCCAGAAACGTTCTAGATGCGACATTTCCAAATAGGTACTGTGCGAAGGCCAGCACAGTCCTCCGACTTAACGCCGTTAGACTCCGTTCTCTGGGGCGCAGCGAGAAACAGAATGTATCAAGAACCCCCAGCAACAATAGAGGATATGCAACATCGTATTACTGCGGCGTGTGCGGCAATATCTGTAGAAACTCTACAATCTGTGCAACACTCTATCGTTACCCGCCTGCAAAAGTGTATTGATGCAAACAGAGGGCACTTCGAACATATGTTGACGTGACACTGCTCAAGATGTGGGCTATTTTATGTGCTGAATGTAATGAACAAAAATACAGTTTCTTTGGGCAATAGGACACTAGTAAATGTGTTTAGCAAAATGAATTCAATCTCTAATTGCAGCTCTCGTTGTCATTTCGTTAGAATAAACATACATTTACAATTCCAAAAACGTAACTTTGCGTTGTACGTGTTACTTGTTTATTTTTGTGGATTATGCGTACCTCCCCATTGTGTGAGCCCCTGACACAGGCAGCGTGAGGTGCGCGCTTGAGTCTCAGGACGTGCGCTAGCTGTGCATTTCATTTATTTCAAGAGTCAACTTCGCTTCGCAGTTTCTCAGGGTGTAATTGACGTATTGTGATGCAACCGTCCGCTGTGGCCGAGCGGTTCTAGGCGCTACAGTCCGGAACTGCGCGACAGCTACGCTCGCAGGTTCGAATCCTGCCTTGGGCATGGATGTGTGCGATGTCCTTAGGTCAGTAAGGTTTAGGTAGTTGTACGTTCTAGGGGACTGATGATTTCAGATGTTAAGTCCCAAAGCGCTCAGAGCCATTTTGATGCTACCAACGCCACTATTTTTGTACTTTTTCATGCTATTGATTGTATTGAAACGTCCCCTTAGGAAAATTTATGAATTACTGTGCTGATAAACCTCTTATATTATTTGATTTTCAAACAGCTGAGCAATACTGAACGTTCTCATACATTTCTCTCTATACTTATTCTGATCAACACTAAACTGACACACAATATTTTTAGCGCAACGCAATCTCACTTTCAACAATCCCTACAAAAGAATGGCCCTGACTAACAATAACCTATGCTCTTCATGAATCACTTACCTCACAAAAATCTTCGTTAGTCGAACTACTGCAAAAGAGCGGGCGCCAATACTGCCAGGTGAATAAAAGATTCTAACTACTGAAGGCACTAACTACTGATAGGCATAGTTAGCAAATGAAAGATTATATATATATGACATCCAGTTTTACAAATTTACTTCTCTGATGGACACACGTCCAGATCATACGCTCTTAAAATTCTGCCATGTCTCTCCCCACATCCACCACTGCTGGAGGCTCACCTCCAACTGCGCAACGCTACACGCCGTTCACAACCAACTGCCCAACACTACACAAGCGAATATTCCAACAGTGAGTCCAACCAGCCACAGGCTGCACACAGCACAGTCAGTGATTTTCATACAGAGCGCTACGTGGCGTTACCAACATAAAAACCTACACAGCCTACTTGCAGTATACGAAATAATAGGGCGCGGGATCAGCCGAGCGGTCTAAGGCGCTGTAGTCATGGACTGTGCGGCTGATCCTGGCGGAGGTTAGAGTCCTGCCTCGGTCATCGGTGTGTGTGTGTTTGTCCTTAGGATAATTTAGGTTAAGTAGTGTGTAAGCTTAGGGACTGATGACTTTAGCAGTTAAGTCCCATAAGATTTCACACACATTTGAAATTATAGTGGTGTCCATTTTAAAATACACATTTTGTGTTGAAAATAGTATTTGTTTACTTTTTTAAAATTTCGCTTAGCATTGGGGTACGTCACTTAGCGTACGTTCATGCTGATGAAAACCGTTTCTGAATATCTATTGTTGTTACAGAGATATTTGAGATGGCAGAGTTAGGCGGGGCAAACATGAGTTAAGATATAATATTTGAGATAATAGTTTGGCATCGTAAAAACCCGAAGTTGGACTGTATATTTACATACCTTAAAAATCTTTTTGTTGTTAAACCAGTTCAATTTACGTCGAAACCCCACGTCGTCAAGTGGATAAAAATCAGCACATTATAAAAGTTTGAATAAACATTTTTGGAACAGGTATCAAAAAAATTTTTTTTCTTTTTTTCTTTTTAATTTCAGTTTTTATCCCACCACGTATGCTCCATGGACATGTCGCATACATGGTGTGATCAAGACTGAAATTAAAAAGAATTTTTTTTAAACATTATAAAAGGTATAATGTGCTGACTTTCACACACTCTGCGTTTCAGCGATAACGTCAGTCTTTAAGCCGTCGGCACATGGACCGTGCATCCGAGCGTTGAGCGTGCCGAGTTTCTGACGTCATAGCGTGTAGAGGAATATCTGGCTTGTCAGATATTCTGAGCGTGCGTCTGAGCGTTGGCCAATGAGATGGCACAACGCCACCTACGTCACACGCACGTCGTCTCCCTTTAGTACAGAGTTGTGAGGCGCCATATTGGCATTCAAGCCTATATGTATATTTGCCGTTTCTGAGCACCAGCGAATTGAGAATCACTGGAAAACCCGTTGTTAACTGTGTGATTCGTTGCAGTAAAATAATGAGAAACCTCATGTTCGTCGCAAAAGACTCATTGTAACTTGCGTATTATGAGTGTAGGCTATCTGAAGACAGATCCACACAAAACGCATTGTTCTTGGTACAATTTGTTATAATTATATTGCAGTTAGTAAAATATCTACGATTAAGGCTTTCAGCAAAGGCTAGTACACTATGATTCTATGCCAAGGGTCTGATGTTGGTTCTGCGCAACGCGTAGCGTCAGTGACCGGTCTGGAGTTATTTGTTAGGGCGGTGATTCGGGTCTCTACACTTCCAAACATTTTTTCCTAACATTCGCGTCTCATTAGGTTCTGATACTTTATTATTAGTTTAATATAAGTATTTACTACAAAATGTGATGTTATGTAAATGTAAGTTCACCTTTTATGGGGAGGGGGTGATTTTGTTCGATTAACTTCAACTATTGGACAGCTTGCGCTACTTGTATGAAGATATTTTGCTCCTTTTTCTTTTACGCTTCGTAATTCACATGTTGCAAAGATTCTGCGGCTGGGCAGAAACTCTGACCTTGGGGTTTTACTAAAATGTAGGAATGACGAAATAATGTTTACCTTATGCGGAGAAGTATTCCAAATTTGTACCGCACTGTTTGTAATGGCACTTTTATAAACCTTTGTCCTTACTGATTGGACATGGTATTTTCCTTTTCGTGGACGATGGAGGAAATGTGCGTTTTAATAGAGCTAACGTGGGAATTTTACGCGCGCCCGTTGAGTAAACAGTGTGATTTACGGACTAGAAACGTCGCTCGAGTGCCGCTGGAGTGCGTTGCGATCGTTGGAGCCCACGTACCGAATGCACAAGTCGCATCGATCGTGAGCGTTCAGCAGCACGTTGAACTTGGCACGCTGAACGTTAACGTTCGACAGCACGGACCGTGTGCCGACGGCTTTAGGCCTGGCGTGCTGCGGTACGAGTTTCACGTTCAGGTGTAGTAGAGGAGCGCTACAGTGGAGTGCATTGCGGAAAGCCTAAGCGCGGCACCGGCAGGCGCAACAGCAACGCCGGTGCGCCCGCCACCTGTCAACCACCCCCGCACACGGGCTGCGGAGGGAACAGCGGTTCGAGTAGGCATTGGAGGGGGCGAGGGAGGGGGAGGAACCACCACCCATGCCGCAATTTCGGTGTCGGCGACAGGCGGACGGTTCGCCAACGAGACGGCGAAGCGGACCCCGGCGACAGCGGCCGGGGCGCCCACCTATCCCGGCGCTGTTTAATACGTGTCACACGCGCTCGCGCCGACAGCCGGCAATCGAATTCCGGTGCCAGCCGCGGCAACCCGACACCCCGCGACCGCCCACCTATCCTGCGGTCGCGGGGGCGAAGAACCGCCACCAGCCGATGCCACCTCCCCACCAGCACACGTACCACACCTCGCAGCTGAATGTGCCACGCAATACATCTACAGCTACATGGATACTAGGCAAGCATACGTATCATCGATCCACCTTCACAATAACTCTCTATTACTCCAATCTCGTACATCCCGCGAAACAAACGATCACTATATCTTTACGTACGAGTTCTGATCCCCATTCTTGTATTATAATGATCGTTTCTCCCTATACAGGGTGTTACAAGAAGGTACTTTCAGGAAACATTCCTCACACACAAGAAAGAAAATATGATATTCGGACATGTGCCCGGAAACGCTTGCTTTGAGAGATGGCAGAAGCCCCCTCTCATATTTCTATCTTACTCTGAGTAATTCCATTTTCCTCTCTAATTGCATGCAGTGAAAAGTTGCTATTCCTTCACACGCGGACTTCCCACGCAGCGTCTCTCGTCACCCGTATGGACCGGTGACAGGCGGGCTCTACTGATCTTGAAAGGGTACCCGACGGGTGTGAGGGAGTCGAGTGGATGCTTTCCAGACGCCGACATTGTCATAATAGCAGCGGAGACACGCCGGCAGGGGCCTGAAGGAGCGGCTGGGCTAGAGATTCCGTTTGCAGAAACTTAGCGAAAACACTTTCTGGCGGGCTATCAGCGAGGTGTGGGAATGACTTGTGTTCCCAGGCAGTCTTGGCGGGCAAATTTCCGCGTTTTCTGCAAAATCGTAGCTGTGATTGGCTTGCGCAGGGCATAGCTCCGTGACGTAGCAAAATCGGCGCAGAAATTGGCGCCAAGAATCTCCATTGGTGGAATGGTAGTGCTTCGGCAATAGAGTGGAATTCTCCGCCAGTTTTTCGAGTTGCTGATTGGAACGTTTAACCACGGCCACTGTCGTGGGGGCGGGAATGTTCTGTGTTCGGTTTGTACGGATGCTCTTGTGGTGGTCGGCTCTCGCCTTTCGGTCGGAGTAGGTTACAAGACTGAGATCTCACTGCTCTGGACAGCCTGCCTTCCGTTGGCTGTCTAAGATACTTTCATTTAATTGCAACTGTTTGACAAAGTTGCTGAAGTTTCGACTTCAACGTAACTTTCCGAGTACAGTTGGCAATTGAGCGTTCTGCGTATAAGCGGCCTATGTTGTCTGTCTTGAGCAGTTTTGGCTAAAGTATCGGAGTTACTGTGTGACTTCGCTTGTTAAAATCAATCACTGTACCGTCAGTGATTGTGTGACGAGCCTTCTTCGTCTCCCTCAGAGGCGCATTTGTATTGCTAGGAAGTCTTTAGTCTGGAACAACCAGGCCAGGATAATTTGTTTCGGGCTATACTCGCGACATTATCATCACCACGACGGGACGTCGAAGCAACCAGCCATCGCCTCCGGTACGCCAGATCGTGTCCTTGCAGTTAAGAAGACAGCTTGGTAATGTATGTCCGCAGCACCGGCAAAGCAGGCAATTTTGCTAGGTGATAATCAGAGCTCAGCAGAGCGGGCCTGTTCGTCTTTTCTAACTTTGTTCTGTCTTGAGTCTTCATTGTCTGAGTTCTCGCTGCTATAGCAGCAATTAATGTTGGGTTGGCAGTGTGTTTCTCTTAAGATTTGAGTTGCTGTACATACCACTTCGTCATAAGTGTCAAATATAGTTTAGGGACAACTTCACCTTTACAGCATTTGTTTGAGTATGCAGTTTGAGCCAATTTCATTTAGTGTAAATGGCCATGTGTTTTGTTTATTATTTTGAGTTTAGTCATAATAAATCATATTGTTATTTTGGACAGAACTTTCATTCTGTTAATCGGTCTAGCAACTCTATCATTTCTCACTACGTTAATGAAACCTTGCTTTATTTAACTTATTTATCAAATTAAATTATTGCAGGGGCAAAATTCTTTTCTACTCCACTTACATGGCCGATTACAGTCAGTTCGCGTTTCTTTTTAATGCATGTGCAACAGCAAAAGTCTGAGTTAGAATAGGGTTAGAATAGGGGGGAGGGGGGGGGCGTAGAGCATCATTTACATATGAAGATTCTGGAATAATTTGGTGTTTATTACACTGCTAGCCTCTGCACCTCGCAACTTTCCATGTTAGAGTTCATTTTATTACTTCTCTTCAAATCACATTAATCATGGAATGGAAACACACAGCAACAGAACGTACCAGCGTCAATTCAAACACTTTTTTTACAGGAAATGTTCAAAATGTCCCCCGTTAGCGAGGATACATGCATCCACCCTCTGTCGCATGGAATCCCTGATGCGCTGACGCAGCCCTGGAGAATGGCGTATTGTATCAAAGCCGTCCACAATACGAGCACGAAGAGTCTCTACATTTGGTACCGGGGTTGCGTAGACAAGAGCTTTCAAATGCCCCCATAAATGAAAGTCGAGAGAGTTGAGGTCAGGAAAGCGTGGAGACCACGGAATTGGTCCGCCTATACCAATCCATCGGTCACCGAATCTGTTGTTGAGAAACGTACGAAAACTTCGACTGAAATGTGCAGGAGCTCCATCGTGCATGAACCACATGTTGTGTCGTACTTGTAAAGGCACATGTTCTAGCAGCACAGGTAGAGTATCCCGTATGAAATCATGATAACGTGCTCCATTGAGCGTAGGTGGAAGAACTAAAATGAGCTCTAACATGGAAATGAAGCGCTTCCGGACACATGTCCACATAACATCTTTTCTCTATTTGTGTGTGAGGAATGTTTCCTGATAGTTTGGCTGTACCTTTTTGTAACACCCTGTATAGGACGGCGTCAACAAAATATCTTCTCATTTGGGGGACAGTGTTGGTGATTGAAATTTCGTGAGAAGATTCTGCCGCAATGAGAAACGCCTTTGGTTCAAATGGCTCTGAGCACTATGGGACTTCAGCATCTGAGGTCATTAGTCCCCTAGAACTTAGAACTACTTAAACCTAACTAACCTAAGGCCATCACACACATCCATGCCTGAGGCAGGATTCGAACCTGTGACCATAGCAGTCTCGCGGTTCTAGGCTGGCAAAATAATAATAATAAGGAAAGCGATTGAAGTCAATTTTGAACGTTTTTCTTGAATAATTTCTTCTCCATCGAAAACATATCCGAGTACAAAATTTAACTTCTTTAAATTTCTTACACAAGATCCAGTTCATTTTTTCTGTAGGACTAACAGTTTGTGCATAGCGATTAAGAGAATATGAAAATCTTTGATGTGTTATCACAAGTCTCTGTGGGATGCATGAAAGCTGTATGTAGGGGCCACTGAATCGTCCTGTATGTTGCAGCCGGCCTGCAGAGAAAGAGAAATATAAACAACAAAAGTGAGAGCTTACTTCGTTTCTGGTACGTTTCTAAAACAGTACACTTAAACAATCACAGCTTTTCTTTTATCAGAAATGCTAGTCTTCTTCTGACGCATTCTCCTTCTTCCATTGCTGTGGCTTTACAGATTTTCACTACTCCCACATATTCATCAAAAGATAATTCAGTAACAGTGTTAGTATTCAAATTTTTTATCATTTATATTGCCATATCAGTTGCACATTTATTCTATAGTATGAGTAGTTTCTAATAAAGCTGTCATCTTCAGCTTTACACAGTGATGTAAGCATCCCGTTGTGCTCATACAAGAAGAACACATCATAATACTGTCACACATGACAAAATATAATGATAAAAATCTAAATATCTGCGTTTTGTTGTCATGTTTACGAGCTTGTGGTGCCAATATGGCTTTAAATTGTTATGGTGTCAAGGCTTTCAAAACGATGATAACAGTCATTGACTGAACCTGCATCAGGCATTTTAACAAAAAATTTAGGCGGCACAAAGGAGTTAAAGATACTAGATATCAGTGGGCACTGATTTATATAATCAAGGAAAGTTAAAAAAAAATTGTGTCATCTTGATTCGAACCTGGGTCTCCTGTTTGCTAGGGAGATGCATTGACCTCTATGCCATCCAGATGCCGTGGTCACAACAAACACATGGGCTGCCCTAGCACACGTTCTGTCATACTCAAATTCTCAAATTCTCAACTTACATCACACACTACCGATGCAGTGTCTCTGTTGATCATCTTCATCACTCACAGCATCTCGCTGATTCCCATAAAAGTTCGAGCTTGGTGTGCTTCTGCACTGAAGCGATCATTGGCTGTCACGGCCTTAATTATATATGTGGTGGCTGTTCTTTCAGCCATGTCTGAATGAACAGAAACCGCACATATAAAAATGTGATGAAAAAGATTAGTTGGCAGGAGTAATACGCTAAGTAGAAAAATGTTGAAGATGAGGATGAAAAAAGATTAGTTGGTTGGAGTAATAAGCTAAGTACTAAAATGTAGAAGATGGGGATAAAACAGAATAAGTTGGTCAGTATAATAAGCGAAGTAAACAAATGTATGGGGGAAAAGAGGACTAGATTAGTTGGTCATAAGCTAAGCAGGAAAATGTAGAAGGTTGCGATGAATGAGGATTAGTTGGTCAGAGTAATATGCTAAGTGAAATGCGAAATAGAGAGCTGTGACCGCGGTTTACGGGACGAACAATGGTTCGGAAGATATCTCCTGCGGTCGCCGGTTGCATGATGGGAACAGGCCGAGGGCGTTTTAACAATGCAGGCGGGAGGCCGCAGCCGGAAACCGCCAGTGCGGGGAATCACCGAACGCGGCCGGCCACGTCGCATCAGGGCGGCCAACGTGACGCGCCGAAAATCTGCGAGAGAGAGGAGCCCACCGCCGCGCGCACTTTAATCGCCTCATGTTAACCAAAACACAACAGAAAAGCATTTAACGGGGAGAGTGCCCGGTCTGGCGAGCCGCACTCACGCACACACGCACGGCCTCTCTGCCGTGTGCGCCTCTTCGGCCGCGGCGGGGACTTCGTTATGCAAACGTTGGTAACGGCTGACCTGCTTCCCACGAACGGCGAACGCCGAACGCACCGCTGCGCACGCACAACGCGTACGCACTGCGGACGACGCACCGGCAAACAGCCGAGACCCCGGGCCGCGCCAGAGACCTGTATTTATACTGTCACAACAATCGGCAGTGAGAGGGAGAGAGAGAGAGAGTTGTATAAACGGTATACTGGCTCCGAGCTAAGCCCGTTGACACTAGCAATATGGCCGGCGGTACGGCCCCTCCTCTCCGGCGTAAACTCCTGCCGGCGCGCTCGGCAAATATTTATTTTAGAACTGAATATAAATATATGTATAGATGTGTGTATCAGGCCACCGGTTTGTGACGGACGCAAATGTGTGCGGTCCGGCTTTACCGCAAACATTTATTTTCGGTACTGGATTTTCCCGCCATATTGCCACAATCAGACCTGCTTCTCCCTCCCTCCCCCCACTTCCCTCTTCCCCCCCCCCCCTCCCCCAAACGCGCCTAAAGCATTCCTCCCACAGCTATCACCGTTGCGGTACCGACTGTGGTTGAAAGCGCCACCCACGATTCGGCGGAATAAATGAAATGAGTGGTTTGATGCACACAAAATTTGTAGCATAAACTGCAGTTCATTGTTATTAACGAATGAAACTGTGTTTTCACGCAACGCTCATTTAAAAAAAAAAATTGGCGCCAGCTTGTCCAAATACACAAATGCGACGAAAGTCGTGGATAGCGATATGCACATGTACAGAATCGCGTAGCAAAGTGTTGTAAGTAGGCTGTTTAGGTTTTTATGTTGGTAACACCACGTAGAGCTCTGTATGAAAATCACTGACTCTGCTGTGTGGAGTCTGTAGCTGGTTTGCATTGTTAGAATATTTGCTATTGTAGTGTTGGGCAGTTGCCGGCCATTGGTGGCCGAGCGGTTCTAGGCGCTTCAGTCTGGGACCGCGTGACCGATACGGTCGCAGGTTCGAATCCATCCTTGAGCATGGATGTGAGTGATGTCCTTAGGTTTAAGTTGTTCTAAGTTCTAGGAGACTGATGACCTCAGAAGCTAAGTCCCATAGTGGTTCAAATGGTTCTGAGCACTATGGGACTTAACTTCTGAGGTCATCAGCCCCCTAGAACTTAGAACTACTCAAACCTAACTAACCTAAGGACATCACACACATCCATGCCCGAGGCAGGATTCGAACCTGCGACCGTAGCGGTCACGCGGTTCCGGACTTCAGCGCCTAGAACCGCACGGCCACCGTGGCCGGCAAAGTCCCATAGTGCTCGCCTTTTGAACCAACTTACTATGACAGCCCACCAGCAGCTAACAGAGTATAGTAAAACAGACTAAGTATAATCATGCCGCAGTTCGATGTAGCAGTCAAATGGCGATCCAGTAACAGTAAAACAGGTAAGGAACAGTTTTGGGTTATTGAGGGCCACGACGACAACACATTCTATAATCAGCGAATCACTTTTAAAAAGCAGCATTTAAATTTGTATGAGAAGATTGCACTTATTATTATTATTGAGAAAGAGAATTAATTTCAAAGGGAAGATTTCATTTGTTATTATTAAGCAAGAGATAGAAATCCTGAGGGAAGGTTTCGTAGGTTATTGTAGAAGGGAAGGTTGCGTAACAAAAGAGATACAGAGGAGACGGGAGGGTTTCAATACTAATGTACATGGGTGAATATGAATGTCGTCCAAACAACACGGGCACTGGCTTGGGCTGTGGATACACGAGATACAGAGGCTGAGTTCAGTTTGAGAGACACAATACACACAAATGTAGCCACAAATACGGCTGAAGAAAACGGTCTGTGACTTGATACTTGTGAAACCGTAACATCTGTCGCCACAGCTCCTAAGATACAGGCGATACAGAGATACAGAAGAGGAAAAACATATCGTGGAATATAAAAATTAGAAAGCTCGGCGTCTATGGTTCAGTAGATGCCCATAAAATTCAATTTCTGAACCACAACGTAGAAAAATAGTGGGGAAGACAAATAAAATAGGCCCTTGAATTGATACTTGTGGGACACCAAGATGTTGCTGCGCCAGACAACGCTCTCCCACGCTGGAGGAGAATTTTATTTCGAGAGGGGGCTAGCTACAGAGTGTAGGGGGAAACGAGCGCGTGTTTGTCACGTTGCTGCACGACAGATGAACACTGCAACCAAGTGAATACAGCATCGATGGCTTTACCACAGGACGTCATTCTTGTCTTATACACGCCGATGCCATGACTCATGGAACACGTTATCAGGGCCCATGGCGCACTCTCTACCTTCTAGGCAACAGGACACCAAGGTGCAAGTCATTTCTGCATAACATGCTAATGTACATGTCCTGTGACTATAAACATCTCATCTCTAGTCGTTCAAGGTGTTATGTTGTTTCTGTACATTCGGTCGTGCTTCTGAACAACACAGGCACTGCAGTATTGAAATACATGTGAAGAAGACGGTCTGTGACGTGATACTTGTGGAACACCAACAACTGTTTCCCTAGTTCCTAAGATACAGGAGATATAAAGTTCAGTCTCAGAACCGAAATAGACGAGGAAAAACATGTTGTGGCATACAAAAATTAGATATCTCGGCGTCTAATACACAGAAGATACCGGTAAAACTCTATTCTGAACCACGACAGACAAAAATAGTGTGGAATAAAAATAAAATCGGTCCGTGAATTGATACTTGTGGGACACCAAGATGTTGCTGCGTCAGACAACGCTCTCCCACGCTGGAGGAGTATTTTATTTCGAGAGGGGGGCTAGCTACAGAGTGTAGGGGGAAACGAGCGCGTGTTTGTCACGTTGCTGCAAGGGATGAATAAAAATCTCTTCCGCGGAAGCGCGGGGTACAGGAGGCCGACAAGCGCCGCTTGGGGGCGGCGGAGGCGGCGGTCGGGAGAATAAAATGGAAAACATCCGTCGGCGGGACAGGGGGAGTTTGTCACAACTGTCGTCTCGTCGCTCCCCGACGCTGACATCGGGCTGTTCACCTGACTTCAGCCCCCGCGAATTGAAAAGGAGCAGCAGGGGTTGGAGGAGGGAGACGAAAAGCAAAGAAGGTTGCCGGATGGGGAGCGGCACCGTAGAGGGACCAGCGCAGGATGCACCGCAGCGGACGGCACTTGGTACAGTAGCAATGGCAAGACTACAAGTTGTAGTCTCGCCAAGGGCTAATATACGCCAAGGACAACGTCACACTCTAACCTGCTGGCAACTAGAATTGAAAAATAGTGAAGAATGAGTGCAAGAGGCGTCAATTTAGATTGATGTACGAAGGCTATTCGGAAAGTAAATTAGAAGAAAGAATTCGGAAAGTAAATTAGAAAATTGTACCGAAATGCAGGAAGATCTGCAGCGGATAGGCACTTGGTGAATCGAGTGGCAACTGACCCTTAACATAGACAAATGTAAAGTATTCCGAATACATAGAAAGAAGGACCCTTTATTGTATGATTATATGATAGCGGAACAAACACTGGTAGCAGTTACTTCTGTAAAATATCTGGGAGTTTGCGTACGGAACGATTTGAAGTGGAATGATCGTATAAAATTAATTGTTGGTAAGGCGGGTACCAGGTTGAGATTCATTGGGAGAGTCCTTAGAAAATGTAGTCCATCAACAAAGGAGGTGGCTTACAAAACGCTCGTTCGACCTATACTTGAGTATTGCTCGTCAGTGTGGGATCCGTACCAGGTCGGGTTGACGGAGGAGATACAGAAGATCCAAAGAAGAGCGGCGCGTTTTGTCACACGGTTATTTGGTAAGCGTGATGGCGTTACGGAGATGTTTAGCAAACTCAAGTGGCAGACTCTGCAAGAGTGGCGCTCTGTATCGCGTTGTAGCTTGCTGTCCAGGTTTCGAGAGGGTTGCGTATCTGGATGAGGTATCGAATATATTGCTTCCCCCTACTTATACCAACCGAGGAGATCACGAATATAAAATTAGAGAGATTCGAGCAGACACCGAGGCTTTGCGGCAGTCGATCTTCCCGCGAACCATACGCGACTGGATCCGGAAATGGAGGTAATGGTGGCACGTAAAGTTCCCTCCGCCACACACTGATGGGTAGCTTGTGGAGTATAAACGTAGATGTAGATAGGTCGCGAAATGGAAACCACAGCGAAAATCAGAAGTTTTATTTGCAACTGTTAGCTACACCTTCCAGCTACTTCCCTACACAGTCGCTGCTCAGACTTGCACATCTATCGTAGCGTTGTACCAACTTTTCAGTTCCCTCACTATACAAGACAGCCGCCAGTGCTTATCCACAATTTTCTTCTCTGGACTGCAGTTCGTTGTCTGTGTCAAAATATTCACAGCCAGCGGTTTCTTTGAGCAGAGATGAACCTCAGGGGTAGCCAATTATGGGCTGTGTTGTGGGTGATCAAACACATCCCATCGAAATCGCTGCAGGAGCATCTTCATTGCCCCTGCAATGTGCGGGCCGTGAATTGTCGTGTAGAACGAACCGCATGAGAGTTATGTTATGTGGGTTGCATAGCTTCAGGCGAAATCCTTCGCCAGGCCCTCATACTTGGAGGGAGCCGCTAATTTCTAGCCATCTTCACGTTCTCACTGTGAGCTCAGAACTGAAAAGAGCGACACGAAGCCATCGACGGGCGTTCTAGACACAGTGCCCAACGCATCTGTGTGAAGCTTCATCAGATTTTCACTGTATTTTCCATTTTGCGACCGATCATTCCTTACTTTCCGAATAACCCGTCGTATACTATGAGAAACCCACAGAATCATCTAAACACGAAGCGAAATGTATACTTGAACATAAACTAAGATGCTAGGCAGGGCCGGCCGTTGTGGCCGAGCGATTAGGACACCTTCGGGTCGCTTTGGCGTGAGAAAAAGTACCAAGGTTGCGCAAGTCACACTGTTTCGGGCGGGCGTTCTGAAGGTCCGGTCACGCAACTCCGTTTCGGTCATTCGGATGGCCGGACATGTCGTACTCTATATGGGAAGTTGTCAGAAAAGTTATCGTACTATTAACTAAACTGTGGCAAGTGTAAAAAATAATTATTTAAAATATTAACAAACTGGATACATTAACGAGAGGTGTCACCTGCCATCATTGTCAGTACTTCAGATCTTGCCAGATACTAACCTGGGCGAGTGGCATCCCACAAAAAGCACAATTACGGGTTCAATTTCGAGATGACAGCATAGGGGCCTCCCCCGAAGAAGATCCCACGAACGATGAGCTGTCTTCTGCGCTGGGGGCATAGCTTTAGAAGACGACAGGTTGGTGGAAAGAACGATTAGGGACTCTTATTCAGTCTCTACAGGTTTCTCCAGCTTACAGACCTGACTTCCAACACGACACCGTACAATTTGATGCCGCGCGGGATTACCCGAGCGGTCTCAAGCGCTGCAGTCATGGACTGTCCGGCTGATCCCAGCGGGGGTTCCAGTCCACGCTCTGGCATGGGTGTGTGTGTGTGTGTGTGTGTTTGTGTGTGTGTGTGTGTGTGTGTGTGTGTGTGTGTGTGTGTGTTTGTGTGTGTGTGTGTGTGTGTGTGTGTGTCTTTAGGATAATTTAGGTTAAGTAGTGTGTAAGCTTAGGGACTGACGACCTTAGCAGTTAAGTCCCATAAGTTTTCACACACATTTGAACATTTTTACAATTTGTTTTCTCTGCAGTCGTGAGTGCCTATGGTCGGAGGTACGTGAATTCCAACGTGGGGAAATTGTTGCTGCTCGTGAGGTAGGCGATTCCGTAACCAAGCGGTTAGCGTTTCAGAAGGCATTGTACCGCACACAGGGAACGCCGTAAAACATCACCACTAAGTCAGAACGCAGACGAAAGTGTGTGTTGAGTGTCACTGAAGACGACTGCGACGAAAAGTAAGTGGGCGATATCTGCGAAAGTCCCCGCACAAGTGAATTTCGCACTAGCGAAACCTGCCATCACAAAACCGAAACGAAGGTAGCTCCGTAAGTGAGGGACTGCAGGGCGAGCAGCAATTCTAAAACCTCTCTTCGGTGATGGAAATACACGTAAAAGGGAAACGTTTTGTCGAAGCAATAAAACCAGGACTGGCGAGTAACGGATGAAGATCATTTCATCGTATGATTCTTGCTTCATACTGTTTCCAGCTTCTGGACCAGTTTACTTTCCAAGAGTAAAACATGATGGGGATTCAGTGATCATTTGGGAGGCAATGTCGCTGTATTCCCTGGGTGCCACGGTAACTGTGCAAGGTTCAAATGGCTCTGATCACTATGGGACTTAACTTCTGAGGTCATCAGTACCTTAGACGTAGAACTACTTAAATCTAACTAACCTTAGGACATCACCCATACTCGAGGCAGGATTCGAACATGCGACCGTAGCTGTCGCGCGGTTCCAGACTGTAGCGCCTAGAACCGCTCGCGCCGTAGCCTTCACTGGTACACGGCTCCAGAACAGGCCACAACAGTCCAACCACTCCAACGGCGCCCAACACCGAACCCACGGTTATTGCGCAATTCGGCCCCCAGTGGATCCTACCGGGAACGTCTCATACCAGACAAGTGTAACCCGAAATGTATGCGTGTATGTGTTCGTGTAAACGGTGTTTGAGCACCAATCGCCAATACAGTGTAACTGAAGCTGAATAAGGGGAACCAGGCTGCATTCGCCGAGGCAGATGGAAAACCGCCTAAAAACCATCCACAGGCTGTCCGGCACACCGGACCTCGACTCTAAACCGCCGGGCGGATTTGCACCGGGGAGCGGTACGCCTTCCTGCTCGGGAAGCAGCGCGTTAGACCGCGCGGCTAGCCGGGCGGGTTCAAGGCCGCATTACTGCCACGGATTCTGTGAACTCTTTGGATGATCAGTCCATCCCACGGTAAAATCTTCGTTCCCCAATTATGATCGTGTATTCCAAGGCGATGGGGCCACTGTTCACACAGCTCGCACTGTCAAGGGCTGGTTTTGTGTGCACGATTGTCGCATATCCCTGGATACCACAGTCGCCAGATGTCAATATTATTGAACCATGCGATCTAGTTTTGAAAGTAGGTGGTGTGATCGCTTTCCATCTCCATCATCATTGCCTCAACTGGGCACTATTTTGCAGGTAGAATGGCATAAGGTTCACTTGAAAACCACACAGGATCTGCTTTTAAACACGCCGAGACGTCTACAAGTTCTTTTAAACGCCAACGGGTTCTTACACAGTATTAGGCACGGTGATGAGTTGGATTTTCAGCATAACCACATTTTTGTCCATCCTCTATGTAATGTACAGCACACATATGTAAAAAGTGAATTACTTGCTGTTCTTCCTCATGTTGGAATTTTTTAATGATCAGTAGTGTACGTCCACTTTTATACCTCATGAGAACAATGATTTATTTCCAATTAACTCATGGAATCTTTTGTACACTTCGTCACTTTTTCAAAAACTGGTTCAAATAGCACTGAGCACTACAGGACTTAACTTCTGAGGTCATCAGTCGCCTAGAGCGTAGAACTAATTAAACGTAACTAACCTAAGGACATCACACATACAGGATTCAAACCAGTGACCGTAGCGGTCGCTCGGCTCCAGACTGTAGCGCCTAGAACAGCACGGCCACTCCGGCCGGCTCGTTCACTTTCCACAGTTAAATGTCTCCTGCTTCTGTCATTCTGGGACTTGGATCAAACTTGGGTGGAAACCACATGATGAATATGTGACCGTTTATTTGTCATGCTGGGGACATTATGAGTAACTTTTAAATAGTTTAAGATACTCGTCTAAGAAACTGGTGTCCTGGTCACCAATCTCCATTACAGCAAATGTGATACACACACAAATTTTTTCTGGTCTCAGAGGTGACGATATCCCATAGCGTGACAGTTTGAGTAGACGAGCTGTTCAAAGGATGAAAGGTTTGTTGAGAGCTGAAAGAATCCCGATCGAATTAAGAAATATAGGCGCCCAGAGTTCTGCATACAGTGTAGTATTGTACAGCAGGGAATTATGGGTAGTTAGAAACAAAGCAAATAAATAATGGGATACTTCCAAAACGTATTTTTGGAGAAAAATGTTAAGAGTGAAATGAGCTTATAGAGTGACGAATGAAGGACTACTATGGATCACAGAGGAAAGACAATAATGCTTAATACTGTAAAGAAATGGTGTGAAGCAGTCAGTCATGGAAGGGAAGATTGCAGCGAATAGTTGGAAAAAAGACATTAAATAAAGAATTTTGCAGCATGTAACTTCCTGGCAGATTAAAACTGTGTGCCAGATCGAGACTCGAACTCGGGATCTTTGCCTTTCGCAGGCAAGTGCTCTACCAACTGAGCTTCCCAAGCACATGAAGAATTAATGACAATTTATTTTTCATGTGCGGCACAGTAAGTGTAAATTTTAGATGGTTTAACATGCTCCTTTAAGGAAATTGTGTCCTGGTCCCCAATCTCCATTACAGGAAATACTATACACACACTTTTTTCTGGTCTCAGAGATCATGATAGGCAGTGGCATGACAGACTGAGTAGAAGAGGTGGTGGTGTGGGTAGCTCAGTTGGTAGAGCACTTGTCCGAGAAAGGCAAATGTCCCGAGTTCGAGTCTCGGTCCGGCACACAGTTTTAAACTGTCAGGAAGTTTCACACCAGTGCACACTCCGTTGCAGAGTGAAAATTCCGAGCTGAAATTTAGCAGCAGCTTATGGAAGAGGTACAGGACAGAGGAAAGAGGATATGGCGGATATAGCAAAGAAGAAACCACTCACAGTGTTGACACCCTGGGACCACAATTGGCATTGTCATGTCATTTGGTTGTGTGCGGAGCCCAAAGAAGACAACAGCTGATAGCTGTGGCACATGGAATCGGCATCCCGCCATGCGAGTGCGGCCGCGACGCCATTAAAATTTCAGCCGGCGGTGGGCCGTTTAAACAGCGAACGCTAAACCCGCTGTCCAATCACGGCCAGGAGGGGCCAGCGTGGCCCTAATCTCCCTTCCATTACGAAACAGCGTCGCAGCCACTTTACGGATTACAAGTTTTTATTGTCGGCGCGCGCGCGCTCGGTAGGGAGGTAGGGGGTTCCCCTGTGGAGACAGTTGCCGGTCTGCCCGCGAGCCGGGGAAGTACCGTCTGTCGGCGCGGGCCGGCAGAGATGGCTGGAAAAAAAGAGAGTCCTCCACGGTGGCTGTAGAAGAGGGGAGGGGGGAGGGGGGAGTGGCTGGAACAGTTGGAGGTATCTATCCATCCCTCTGTCTTGCTCCACACTTTTAATTCACTTTCGGTGTTTCAAAGAGCTTGCGGGGGAAGAGGCTCCCTCTCCACTTTCCAAACACTTTGCTGCGGTCGGCTGCCGAAGTCCTGCGGTTCCCTTCGAGTCTCCTCTCTCTCTCTCTCTCTCTCTCTCTCTCTCTCTCTCTCTCTCTCTCTCGCCTGCTCGGGTCCTCCTCACTCTCCGCCACTCACCGTCCGCTGTGGGGGCGGGAGAAGTGGGTAGGAGAGACTACAGAGGGTGGGGGAGGTGGCTGGTTTTGCGAGCAGTTTAAACTCTCGGCGGGCAATCGTGGGCGGAAGGATTTTGAGGGTGTGAGGGGAAGGGGTTGAGGTAGGAGAGGGGTGGGGCGAAAGGATAGCTGGGGAATTAGGAGCAGCCAGAGCAGGAGTTTGCAATTAGTCCTCGCGGCGCGGTCCACCTGTTCTGAAGGACGCGAGCCCGGGATTAAGGATTGACGGCGGGACAAGCACAGCACGGCAAGGCCCCGCCCGTGTTTTCTCGCTTTTGCCGTAAATCCCCGTACACTGTCGCGTGGCAAACTAAACAGTCCGGCACTGTCTCACGCCGTGGCGGCTTAAATGAAGACAGCGCGCGCAGAGGCGCGGCCTGAGGCCTGTTGATACAGCCCGAGATTGTCCCGGGAGAGATTCGAGAGCTGTAAGTGCAAAAATTACAAAAAAGAAGCTACGTTGGTATACATGAATTCTGCATTCACGCTAGTGTGGTGCGTCAAGTTAACAATGGGTAACAGGTGCCAAGCTTTCGTTTCGTGCTCAAGTGTCCGTACGAGGTACCACTACTGTAGAATTTGCACAAAAAAATATGTCTTAAATGATGCATTCACCGTCTAAAATATGAGGCCAAAAGTGTAATCCTTGGAGAAAAAAAATGTTTCATCGAATTCCGAGGTCCTTATCTAGGGCCTCGGATGACACGAAATGGCCTCCGTGCGACAACACGATACTCTCTCTGTAAATAGGCTATTTAAATTTTCATGTTGGTAACGCCACGTAGCGCTCAATATGAAAATCACTGACTGTGCTGGGTGAAGTCTATCGCTGGTTTGCATTGTAGGAATATTCCCTTGTGTAGTGTTGGACAGGCAGTTGGATGTGAACACCGCGTAGCGTTTCGCAGTTGGAGGTGAGCCGTCAGCAGTGGTGGATGTGGGGAGAGACATGGCAGAATTTTGAGAGCGGACGATATGGACGTGTGTCCACCAGAAAGACTAAATTTGTAATACTGGATATCATGAACTTCTTTTGAACATTATTAAGGTAAATACATTGTTTGTTCTCTATCAAAAACTTTCATTTGCTAACTATGCCTATCAGTAGTTAGTGCCTTCAGTAGTTAGAATCTTTTATTTAGGTGGCAGTAGTGGTGCTCGCTGTATTGCAGTAGTTCGAGTAACGAAGGTTTTTGTGAGGTAAGTGATTCGTGAAAGGTATAGGTTAATGTTAGTCAGGGCCATTCTTTTGTAGGGATTATTAAAAGTCAGATTGCGTTGCGCTAAAAATATATTGTGTGTCACTTTAGTGATGAACGGAATAATTAGAGAGAGAAATGTCTGAGTACGCTCAGGTTTGCTCAGCTGTTTCAAAATCACATAACGTAGAGGTTATCCAGCACTGTCATTTATAAAAATTTTCTGAGGGCGTGTTTCATCTTTCGTAGTGTCTGGCTATTGACAGAAGCATTTTAAAACAATAGGTCAACAGGATTATTGTGCCGGCCATTTATGCTGCAGCTCTATGTAACAAGAAAAACACCTTTTACGCGCTGCCCATTAACTTTTTTTTTATCTTATGCACCTAGACGCGTTTCGCCTTCGGTACAAGGCATCTTCAGTGGGTGTCTTTCTTGAAATATTACACAATTTTTTCGATTGCACATACTTGTTATCGTTTGCATTAGATATTACAGATTTACGTTGAGGTTTTTGTAATAATATAAAAAAAGCACTTACAGATCAGCATTGTCAGTACAATTTACTCAAACTGCCACAACAGACACTGAAATCGTTTTAATAAAACACTGAAGCGCCGAGGCAGCTGGCATAGGCATGCGTATTCAAATAGAGAGATATGTAAACAGGCAGAATACGGCGCTGCGGTCGGCAACGTCTACCCTCCTGGAAATTGAAATAAGAACACCGTGAATTCATTGTCCCAGGAAGGGGAAACTTTATTGACACATTCCTGGGGTCAGATACATCACATGATCACACTGACAGAACCACAGGCACATAGACACAGGCAACAGAGCATGTACAATGTCGGCAATAGTACAGTGTATGTCCACCTTTCGCAGCAATGCAGGCTGCTATTCTCACATGGAGACGATCGTAGAGATGCTGGATGTAGTCCTGTGGAACGGCTTGCCATGCCATTTCCACCTGGCGCCTCAGTTGGACCAGCGTTCGTGCTGGACGTGCAGACCGCGTGAGACGATGCTTCATCCAGTCCCAAACATGCTCAATGGGGGACAGATCCGGAGATCTTGCTGGCCAGGGTAGTTGACTTACACATTCTAGAGCACGTTGGGTGGCACGGGATACATGCGGACGTGCATTGTCCTGTTGGAACAGCAAGTTCCCTTGCCGGTCTAGGTATGGTAGAACGATGGGTTCGATGACGGTTTGGATGTACCGTGCACTATTCAGTGTCCCCTCGGCGATCACCAGAGGTGTACGGCCAGTGTAGGAGATCGCTCCCCACACCATGATGCCGGGTGTTGGCCCTGTGTGCCTCGGTCGTATGCAGTCCTGATTGTGGCGCTCACCTGCACGGCGCCAAACACGCACACGACCATCATTGGCACCAAGGGAGAAGCGACTCTCATCGCTGAAGACGACACGTCTCCATTCGTCCCTCCATTCACGCCTGTCGCGACACCGCTGGAGGCGGGCTGCACGATGTTGGGGCGTGAGCGGAAGACGGCCTAACGGTGTGCGGGACCGTAGCCCAGCTTCATGGAGACGGTTGCGAATGGTGCTCGCCGATACCCCAGGAGCAACAGTGTCGCTAATTTGCTGGGAAGTGGCGGTGCGGTCCCCTACGGCACTGCGTAGGATCCTACGGTCTAGGCGTGCATCCGTGCGTCGCTGCGGTCCGGTCCCAGGTCGACGGGCACGTGCACCTTCCGCCGACCACTGGCGACAACATCGATGTACTGTGGAGACCTCACGCCCCACGTGTTGAGCAGTTCGGCGGTACGTCCACCCGGCCTCCCGCATGCCCACTATACGCCCTCGCTCAAAGTCCGTCAACTGCACATACGGTTCATGTCCACGCTGTCGCGGCATGCTACCAGTGTTAAAGACTGCGATGGAGCTCCGTATGGCACGGCAAACTGGCTGACACTGACGGCGGCGGTGCACAAATGCTGCGCAGCTAGCGCCATTCGACGGCCAACACCGCGGTTCCTGGTGTGTCCGCTGTGCCGTGCGTGTGATCATTGCTTGTACAGCCCTCTCGCAGTGTCCGGAGCAAGTATGGTGGGTCTGACACACCGGTGTCAATGTGTTCTTCTTTCCATTTCCAGGAGTGTATGTAAGACCGTAAGTGTCTGGCTTGGTTGTTACATCGGTTACTGCTGCTACAACGGCAGCTTATCAAGATTTCAAAATGGTTCAAATGGATCTAAGCTGCATTCTACCTGCGTGTGGCGCTCATGGCTACTGTGTTTTCTTTTTCTGTTTTATAAATAACGCCAGGGGCGACCTAGCGATCGATATCACTCGACCACGATATTACTGTACTTGTTCTCTCGTCACCTGATGACGGAAAAACGCGTCACATTGTGAATGATTCCAAAACAGTTCTGCAAGTACACTGTAGCGCCAAAGAAACTGGTATAGGGTGCGTATTCAAATACAGAGATATGTAAACAGGCAGAATCAGGCGCTGCGGTGAAGTGTCAGGCGCAGTCGTTAGATCGGTTACTGCTGCTACGATAGCAGGTTATCGATTTAAGTGAGTGAGCGATGGGACACAGCATCACCGAGGTAGCGTTTGAGTGGAGAACTTCACGCGCCCGCGCGTGCGCTTGTGTGTGTGTGTGTGTGTGTGCTTGTGTGTGTGTGTGTGTGTGTGTGTGTGTGAAATCTTATGGAACTTAACTGCTGAGGTCATCAGTCCCTAAGCTTACACACTACTTAACCTAAGGACAAACACACACACCCATGCCCGAGGGAGGACTCGAACCTCCGCCGTGACTAGCCGCACAGTCCATGACTTCAGCGTCCCAGACCGCTCGGCTAATCCCGCGCGGCTCTTCACGCATGACCATTTAGCGAGTGTACCGTGAATATCAGGAATCCGGTAAAAGATCAAAAAATGGTTCAAATGGCTCTGAGCACTATGGGACTCAACTGCTGTGGTCATTAGTCCCCTAGAACTTAGAACTACTTAAACCTAACTAACCTAAGGACATCACACACATCCATGCCCGAGGCAGGATTCGAACCTGTGACCGTAGCAGTCGGTATTAGATCAAATCTCTGATATTGCTGCGGCCGGAAAAAGATCCTGCAAGAACGGATCAACGACGACTGAGGAGAATCGTCCAACGTGAAGGACGAGCAGCTCTTCTGCAGATTGCGGCGTGCGAACCATTCAAAGAAACATCATCGATGTGGTCTTTCGGAGCCGAAGGCCCACTCGTGTACCCTTGATGACTGGACGACACAAAGCTTTACTCCTCAACTGGGCCCGAGAGCACCGACATTCCACTGTTGATGACTGTAAACATGTTGCCTGATCGGACAGGTTCGTTTCGAATTGTATCGAGCGGAAGGATGCGTACTATGGAGGCAACCTCATGAATCCAAGGGCCCTGCATGTCAGCAGGGGATTGTATAAACTGGTGGAGACTCTATAAAGATGGTGGGGCGCGAGCAGTTGGAATGATATGGGACTCATTATACGTCTAGATACGGCTCTGACAGGGGATTAATATGTAAGCATCCTGTCTGATCACCTGCATCCATTCATGTCCATTGTTCATTGCGACGGACTTGAGCAATTCCAGCAGGGCAATGGCACACCCCACACGTCCAGTTTTGCTACAGAGTGTCCCCAGGAACACTCTTCTGAGTTTAAAAACTTCCGCTGGTCACCAAACTCCCCACACATGAACATTACTGAGCCTATCTTGGTTGCCTTGTAACGTGCTGTTCCGAAGAAATCTCCACCCCGCACGTACTCTTAAGGGTTTATGGACAGCCGTGCAGGATTCAATTCCCTGCAGCACTGCTATTCCATGCCATGTCTTGTTGCTGCACTTGTGTGTGCTCGCGTGGGCCCTACACAATTTTAGGCAGGTGTACCAGTTTCTTCTGGTCTTCAATGTAGTTGAAGCGAGGAGAGACTCTCTCTGTGATCGGACACTCACTAACCGTGCCACTGTAGCATCAGCGGTTTTGGAGTGGTCAAAATAGCTCTGACCACTATGGGACTTAACATCTGAGGACATCAGTCCCCTAGAACTTAGAACTACTAAAACCTAACTAACCTAAGGACATCACACACCTCCATGCCCGAGGTAGGATTCGAATCTGCGGCCGTAGCAGCCGCGTGGTTCCGGACTGAAGCGCCTAGAACCGCTCGGCCACATCGGCCGGCTTGGAGTGATCAAACCAGCTGTAGCCACCCTAGCTGAGCCTTTCCCGAGCCTACGTGACGCAAAACACACACACACACTCTCACACACAATCAGAGAACTGACCCCCGGCTGTCACGACTTACCCCCCATATCGAGTTATGTCCCAGCGACCCACCCCTACACCACTGCAGACTCCTTCCAACCGGATGGAGCCTCCCCACGGAATCTTAGCTCCCTGGTACAGCTCCGGCTTTGTCTGCAGCCGCTCCCGTGGTTACAGGCGCACAATCCAATCTTTTCCGCAGCCGCCACCCTGCTATGTTTTCCCCCGCCCACTGTCGCATCAGCTGACAGCGGCATCCTGACGAGGTTTCTCATCCAATAGAACGAAGCATGTCACACCCCGAATCACACGCAGCTAATTCCTTTAAATGATAAAATCTTCTCGGGCGGTCAGGCGAGTTAGAGCGTCTTCTTACCACAACGTTTCAGTGAGTTTCGTACCCATCATCTTCAGGCGAAGATAAAATTTTACCAATGGGATACGCCACGGAAGTCTGCAATCACATAAATTCATTTAAATGCCATTGCTCGTTATGTCTTTGAAGGCTACTCACCCCCCCCCCCCCCACTCCCCCATCAATGCTCAAAAGTAATTGTGTCCGCCCGGACGTGGAGAAGCTCGTTTCCGTTCTCGTCACTGCCAGAGACGCAAAACACGTAGCAGGTTCACTTAAGGCCTGGCCAGACAGAATGCGGCCTGTCCGTCCGGCCTGTGGCCTTGAACCGCAGCGAGCAGGCCGCACTGTTGAATCTCTCGTTACTGTATGGCAGCGGTCACACAGAGTGCGGCTTTGACGCACCGACCGCCGCCGGGTTGTCACAGGTTACAGATTCGCCGCAAGCCGGAGCGGCTGCTTGCCTCTGTTCGCGCACTCAACTGCTCTGTGGTCACACTGGAAGCAGCCGCGTGAGGCGGTTTTTGTCTTGCACCTCGTAGGGCATGCATCGTGGACACAGGAAGACTTATAGAGGAGGTGAGGCAATACAACTTTTTGCATGATACACGCGACCCTGATTTGGAGGTAGAATACTTTTGCCCTCGATGAACTCTTGATAGAAAGCTGATTTCTCATAAATAGTGATGTCACTGTGACGTCCATAATTTCCAATATCAACTACTGTAACCTCGTAGTATGGATCAACGATCGGCAGTAGAACTAGCGAAAAGAATTGTTTGTAACAGAACTGGGATCCAGTATCCTTCGGGCATTTTAACCCGATAGGCTTTCCGTCTATGCTTCCAAGGCAGTTCGGAAAGCCCCAAAGTTCTAGAAATCCTTCTTCAGATTTCTTCCACATCTCTGTTGTAGAAGTTGAGTTGTAGAACAGTCCATATTGCCTGGCACTTGTTTCACAGTTTCTGAGATTGTTGAACGACCGAAAAGAAAAAGCTATGATCTGGCGACTGTCACCTGTAGTCAACTATGTTAAAAAGATTAAAATAAATTATGCCGATAGAACGAACAGATATGTTAACGACCAAAGATATGTCTGTTTAAATTCAATGACAATGTTAGGAATACAATGAAACAAAATAATCTATTAAGTAGTAAGTTCTCTCTAGCGGGACATACGGAACTAGATGTTACTATCATTTGCTGTACTCCTAAACACTGCAGATAAATTTATCACTCCACTCGTAACTACGTTGTGGAATAGCACTTTCTTCCGCCGAACGTTTCATATGATATAGCAAAACTGAAATGGAATAAATTATAAGACTTCTGTTTGAAGCACAAAGAGGCCAGAAATGGTAAAACTTACCTCAAACAAATGGCTAGTCTGTGCCTTGTATCAACTGGATTTCTCCAGTTCGTTGTGCATTTCTCGGTGTTACATTTCATCAGGCGATGCAGTTCCTCGAAACATTCTCGCGACAGACGAAAATATTTGAAGAACCTATCTTCGTCAAACTCTAGGTCAATAGACAGACGATGGTATTCTCCAAAGCTTTCTCTCTTGCTGTTAATGTCGTGCACCCAACATCTCCTCTTCTGGGTGCCATTTCGTATCGCTAGTGCGAGCTACTCATTTCCTCGCACAAAGATAACGTGTCCCGCGTGAAGCTTCCAAATCGTCTAACGCCAAGACAATCGCGCTACGCCTGCAAGCTTAATAATGGGGTTTGGCCCTTTCCACGGTGTTACCAGCTGAGGCATCGAGAGTCGCTGCGGCCGGCCGTTGCCTGTGTAGCGTCCCTGGCCGCTGACTCGCCCTGCCTCCCGCTGCGCCGTCGGTCACAGCGACAGGCCGGATTCCGTCTGACCAGGCCTTTAGCCAGCGTAAGACTCCCTTTACACCAAAAAGGACACAAGCGGACGTGCTACAGCCGCTGAAAATTCTCCCTGTTGTAAACGCTAGGCGAGCCGTATTTTCACTATCTACAACACCAACTTCGCGTTCATTTTCGGTAAAATGTTTCAACTTGCGCTTTCAACTATTGCCTTGCGATTTTCAGGTCTAACCTAGCTACCCTGCGGCGTAACAGTTTCTTCATGTTTGCGACCTTCAACGACTGAAATGATACGTCTTCGTTTTCAGCACTTCTGCAATGTGTCAAGCGAGAGTTCATTTGCGGAGGTGATGGGGGGGGGGGGGGGGGGCAGCGTAGAAATCTGTTGTGTTTTCTGATGAAGGCTGGTTCTGCCTCGGTGCCAGTAATAGCTACCAGTCCCTGCAATAGAACTGCCTGCGTGCTAGACACTTTACCTGCACCTGAAGCTGTGGGGGTGAGATTTCGTATGAAATCTCTCTGTTGGTTATTCCACACAGCCTGACTGGAAAATTGTACGTGAATCTGGTGATTCGACCTGTCGTGCTGTCATTTAGGAACAGCATGCCAGGGGTTGTCTTCCAACAGGATAATGCTCACCCATATACCGCTGTTCTAATCCAACATGCTCTGCAGAGTGTCGACATATTGCCATAGCCTACTTAATCACCGTATCTGTCTCCAGTAGCGAACGCGGAGGCCACCATGGTACGACAACTCCACCATTATCGTCCCTGTACGGACCGACAAGGTGCAACAGGCATGAAACTCCATCCCAAAAACTCACATCCGGCAACTCTACGACACAATACATGCACGTTTGTATGCTTGCACCGGTTATTAAAGTACCAGCTTTTTCCATTTGCAATGACTTATTTCGAGCTTGAATTCGCCTATTATCTTGCAACGTTAACCACTCAAATATGATACTTATGCAAATGTATTCCCAAAACTTCATTATTTTTCATTAACTACTTTTTGGTGTTGCGATTATTTCCCATCAGTGTACTTAATGTTTTTTTTTCCACAACAATGCAGTGACTACCAATATAATATTTTCATTCATAAACTCCTAGCCGGCCGGTGTGGCCGAGCGGTTCTAGGTGCTTCAGTCTGGAACCGCGCGGCCGCTGTTTCGAATCCTGCCTCGGGCATGTATGTGTGTGATGTCTTCAGTTAGGTTTAAGTAGTTTTAAGTTCTAGGGGACTGATGACCTCAGATGTTAAGTCCAATACTACTCAGAGCCATCATAAACTCCTAGCTCAGGACAGGGGTGGTCAAAGAAACTATCCATTCTCTTGGCCCGATCTTGTAGGTTATTTGCTGCCTATGAAAAGAATTGTGTGTCATCAAATCCAGAAGTTTTCTACATATGGAGAGGGGCGGGGCGGGGGACTGCTGCACCACACTGAAAAAATATTACCTTCGTATCCTGACACACAACACAAACTTATCAATTCTATATTTGTGTGACAAAATGCACAAAATGTAATTGAACTAATATGTATCGCACATCCGGATCCCCCTCCCTCCCCCCTCCCTCTCTCCACGACTCCCGCCCCTCCCCCCCCTTCGACTTAGATTCTGGGTATTCCTTTCCTTGTACAGGATGTGAAATAAAAAAATTTCCCAATTATTACTTCATGCCCCTTAAAGTTGACACACAACTTGCAACATACGCTCTGGATGTGAATGATGTACATTGGATTGAATATATTAAGGAACATTCAAAATTGCCAGGCCAGCACCCCCTACGCATACACTGAGACGACAAAGGTCACAGTATACCTCCTAATACGTCCGCCCCCGGTAGCTGAATGGTCAGCGTGACGGATTGTCAATCCTCTGGGCCTACGTTCGGTTCCCAGCTGAGTCGCGGAATTTTCTCCGCCCAGGGACTGGGTGTTGTGCTGTCATCATCATCATCATCCTATCATCCTCATCGAGTGCAGGTCGCCGAAGTGGCGTCAAATTGGAAGACAGACACCCGGCGAACGGCCTGCTCGACGGGGGGCCCTAGCCATTCGAATAAATAAACACCTAATATCGTGACGGATCTTCTTTGGTTAGTGTAGGTGTCTTTATAACAGACCATAATTGCGAAAATGTTGCAGGATCTGACCTATCCATTATGCCCCATAAGTGTTCCAAGTGATCCATGTCGGGCTATCTGGCTGAACTATCATTCACTGGAATTGTCCAGAATGTTCTTCAAACTAATCACGAACCATTATGGCCTGGTGACACGTTGCATTGTCATCCATAAAAAATGCCATATTTGTTTGGGAACATGAGGTCTACAAATGAATGAAAATGGTCTCCAGGCAGCTGACCATAACAATTTCCAGTCAGTAATTGGTTCGGTTGGACTAGAGGACCCAGTCCATTTCATGTAAACACAGCCCACACACATGGAGTCATCACGAGCTTGCACAGTGCTTTGTTGACAGCTAGAGCTCATGGCTTCGTGGGGTTTGCGCCTCACTCGAACCCTACCATCACCTCTCTATAACTGAAATCGGGACTCAACTGACCAGGCCATTGTTTTCCATTCGCCTACAGTCCGAGCCCTGGAGAGACGTCGCAAGCGATTCCGTGCTGTTGGAAAAGGCACTCACGTAGGTAGTCTACTCCTATAGGCCATTAACGCCGAACTTCGCTGTACTGTCATGATGGATACGTTGGTTGTACGTCTCACATTTATTTCTGGGTTTATTTCGCCCAATCGTGCTCACCACTCTACGCAGACGCCGCTATTCTCGTTCGTTTAGTGAAGGCGTTGGCCACTGCGTAGTCAGTGGTGAAATGGTTCAAATGGCTCTGAGCACTATGGGACTTAACTTCTGAGGTAATCAGTGTTCTAGAACTTAGAAGTAATTAAACCTAACTAACCTAAGGACATCACACACATCCATGCCCGAGGCAGGATTCGAACCTGCGACCGTAGCGGTCGCGCGGTTCCAGACTGTAGCGCCTAGAACCGCTCGGCCACACCGTGGTGAGAGGTAATGCCTGAAATCTGGTGTCCCGGCACCCTCTTGATGCTATGTATCTCGGAATACTGAATTCCCTAACGATGTCCGAAGTGGAATGTCCCAAGCATCTAGCTTCATTTACCATTCCGCTTTCATAGTCAGTTAACGACAGTCTTGCGGCCATAACCATGTCGGAAATCTTTTCACATGAATCACCTGAGATCAGCTTCAAAATTGCACTGCCCTTCTATACCTTGTGTCCGCGATTCCAGCCTATGCATATGTTTGGGAACATGAATGACTGCAAATGGTCTCCAGGCAGCTGACCGTAACCATTTCCAGTCAGTAATTGGTTCATCTGGGCCAGAGGACCCAGTCCGTTTCATGTAAACACAGCCCACACACATGGGGTCACCACGAGCTTTCAGCCTATGAGCACATCACCGAGCAGGGCGACGCAGTGGTTAGCACGCTCGACTCGCAATCTGGAGGACCATAGTTCAAACTGGTCTCCGGCGGTTTAGGTTTTCTGTGGATTTCCCTAAAGAGCATAATGCAAATGTAATGTTTCCATGGAAACGGCACAGCCGATTTCCCCAAGCCGAACTTGTGCTCTGTCCCTAGTCATTTTTGACAGGACGTTGAACACTGATCTCTGGGGGAAAACCATAGAAATTATAGTTCACACGGATGCTTGTCGACCATCGTTCTTGCTGAACAATATTAACAAGTAGATGCAGAAAAAGGGGAGGGGGGGAGGGGAGACGTACCCCCGGCACACACGGTGTGAACTGAGCTTTGCAGTGCTGGTGTATGTACACAACTTGCCCGCAGTGCCTGCTCACACTTAGTCGTACAACACACGCCGGCCGCTTTCGCCCCCGCTGTGCTCGAGGCGGCGACGTGTCCATCCGCTCTCGGCGTCGGCCGATCAATCACAGCGCGTGCGTTACGGCCGCTCTGCCGCCATAACCTGCAGGACGCGGCGGCGGTGCGGTCACTCGCTTTTATCGCCCGTCTATCGCGCGCCGCCTGATGGCGCGATAAAAAGCCGCCTCTCGCGTCACGTGACGCGTGACGTCACAGACACCTTGCCCGCAGGCGTTAAAAAGGGCGCGCCTCGTTAACGGCACAGTAAACACGCCGATATAGGGGGCTCTACGCTCTCCAGCACTGCCCGGCGCTCATAACACTCGAGGAAGCAGCAGGCCCCTTTAGCCAGGGTTTTCAGACAAGGCTGCAACCCTGTATGTCAGCCGATATACAGTGAGGTGACAAAGTCATGGGAGAGAGATATGCACAAATACAGATCGCGATAATTCCTTCAGGCGCTCCTGTAAGAACTGGTCTTTGACTACAAATTGCCCGATGACTTATATATATATCACTTTTCCTTATTTATTCCTCATAATTTGTTCTTAAAGCGAAAAGAAATTTGATTTTGGCTTTGAGAAACGTTTTTTGTTTCAAAGTATTGCTTCTTGGTCATCAAGGCGAAGGAGAAACCAGTATAATTGTGGTATTTTTTTTCTTTTTAATACAGCTGAAGAAGCTAGGCAAAGAAGGCATTCCTGAATAGCGAAAGAAAGGACTGTGAGGGGAGAAGGAAGGCTCACCAATATCAAAAATGACCGGTATATTTGAAACGGCAATACAAACTAAACGAGCAGCGATAGAAATACACCGTTTGTTGCAATATGCTTGGGACAACAGTACATTTTCAGGCAGACAAACTTTCGAAATTACAGTAGTTACAATTGTCAACAACAGATGGCGCTGCGGTCTGGGAAACACTATAGTACGATATTTTCCACATATCCACCATGCGTAGCAATAATATGGCGTAGTCTCTGAATGAAATTACCCAACACCTTTGACAATATGTCTGGCGGAATGGCTTTACATGCAGATGAGATGTACTGCTTCAGCTGTTCAATTGTTTCTGGATTCTGGCGGTACACCTGGTTTTTCAAGTGTCCCCACAGAAAGAAGTCACAGGGGTTCATGTCTGGCGAATAGGGAGGCCAATCCACGCCGCCCCCTGTATGTTTCGGATAGCCCAAAGCAATCACACGATAATCGAAATATTCATTCAGGAAATTAAAGACGTCGGCCGTGCGATGTGGCCGGGCACCATCTTGCATAAACCACGAGGTGTTCGCAGTGTCGTCTAAGGCAGTTTGTACCGCCACAAATTCACGAAGAATGTCCAGATAGCGTGATGCAGTAATCGTTTCGCATCTGAAAAATGGGCCAATGATTCCTTTGGAAGAAATGGCGGCCTAGACCAGTACTTTTTGAGGATGCAGGGACGATGGGACTGCAACATGGGGCTTTTCGGTTCCCCATATGCACCAGTTGTGTTTATTGACGAAGCCGTCCAGGTAAAAATAAGCTTCGTCAGTAAACCAAATGCTGCCCACATGAATATCGCCGTCATCAATCCTGTGCACTATATCGTTAGCGAATGTCTCTCGTGCAGCAATGGTAGCGGCGCTGAGGGGTTGCCGCGTTTGATTTTTGTATGGATAGAGGTGTAAACTCTGGCGCACGAGACGATACGTGGACGTTGGCGTCATTTGGACCGCAGCTGCAACACGGCGAACGGAAGCCCGAGGCCGCTGTTGGATCACTAGCTGCGAGTTGCCCTCTGTGGTTGCCGTACGCGGTCGCCCTACCTTTCCAGCACGTTCATCCGTCACGTTCCCAGTCCGTTGAAATTTTTCAAACAGATCCTTTATTGTATCGCTTTTCGGTCCTTTGGTTACATTAAACCTCCGTTGAAAACTTCGTCTTGTTGCAACAACACTGTGTTCTAGGCGGTGGAATTCCAACACCAGAAAAATCCTCTATTCTAAGGAATAAACCATGTTGTCCACAGCACACTTGCACGTTGTAAACAGCACACGCTTACAGCAGAAAGACAACGTACAGAATGGCGCACCCACAGACTGCGTTGTCTTCTATATCTTTCACATCACTTGCAGCGCCATATGTTGTTGAAAATTGTAGCTACTGTAATTTCGAAAGTTTGTCCGCCTGAAAATGTACTGTTGTCCAAAGCATATTGCAACAAACGGTGTATTTCTATTGCTGCTCGTTTAGTTTTTATTGCCGTTTCAAATATACCGGTCATTTTTGAAACACCCTATATACACTCTTGTAAATGGAAAAAAGAACTCATTGACACCCGTGTGTCAGACCCACCATACTTGCTCCGGACACTGCTTTACAAGCAATGATCACACGCATGGCACAGCGGACACACCAGGAACCGCGGTGTTGGCCGTCGAATGGCGCTATCTGCGCAGCATTTGTGCACCGCCGCCGTCAGTGTCAGCCAGTTTGCCGTGGCATACGGAGCTCCATCGCAGTCTTTAACACTGGTAGCATGCCGCGACAGCGTGGACGTGAACCGTATGTGCAGGTGACGGACTTTGAGCGAGGGCGTATAGTGGGCATCCAGGAGGCCGGGTAGACGTACCGCCGAATTACTCAATACGTGGGGCGTGAGGTCTCCACAGTACATCGATGTTGTCGCCAGTGGTTGGCGGAAGGTGCACGTGCCCGTCGACCTGGGACCGGACCGCAGCGACGCACGGATGCACGCCAAGACCGTAGGATCCTACGCAGTGCCGTAGGGGACCGCACCGCCACTTCCCAGCAAATTAGGGACACTGTTGCTCCTGGGGTATCGGCGAGGACCATTCGCAACCGTCTCCATGAAGCTGGGCTACGGTCCCGCACACCGTTAGGCCGTCTTCCGCTCATGCCCCAACATCGTGCAGCCCGCCTCCAGTGATGTCGCGACAGGCGTGAATGGAGGGACGAATGGAGACGTGTCGTCTTCAGCGATGAGAGTCGCTTCTGCCGTGGTGCCAATGATGGTCGTATGCGTGTTTGGCGCCGTGCAGGTGAGCGCCACAATCAGGACTGCATACGACCGAGGCACACAGGGCCAACACCCGGCATCATGGTGTGGGGAGCGATCTCCTACACTGGCCGTACACCTCTGGTGATCGTCGAGGGGACACTGAATAGTGCACGGTACATCCAAACCGTCATCGAACCCATCGTTCTACCATTCCTAGACCGGTAAGGGAACTTGCTGTTCCAACAGGACAATGCACGTCCGCATGTATCCCTTGGCACCCAACGTGCTCTAGAAGGTGTAAGTCAACTACCCTGGCCAGCAAGATCTCCGGATCTGTCCCCCATTGAGCATGTTTGGGACTGGATGAAGCGTCGTCTCACGCGGTCTGCACGTCCAGCACGAGCGCTGGTCCAACTGAGGCGCCAGGTGGAAATGGCATGGCAAGCCGTTCCACAGGACTACATCCAGCATCTCTACGATCGTCTCCATGGGAGAATAGCAGCCTGCATTGCTGCGAAAGGTGGATATACACTGTACTAGTGCCGACATTGTGCATGCTCTGTTGCCGGTGTCTATGTGCCTGTGGTTCTGTCAGTGTGATCATGTGATGTATCTGACCCCAGGAATGTGTCAATAAAGTTTCCCCTCTCTGGGACAATGAATTCACGGTGTTCTTATTTCAATTTCCAGGAGTGTATATATGTTGGTAGAGCACTTTCCCACGAAAGGTAGAAGTCCCGAGATCGAGTCTCGGTGCGGCACACAGTTTTAATCTGCCAGGTAGTTTCATATCAGCGCACACTGCGCTGCAGAGTGAATAAATATCTCCTCTGAAAGCTAAAGAGACTTTGGAAACAAATCCGGCGAGAGTATCAAGAAAGAAAATATATGTTCACTATCTTCTATCGAGCTGTTTTTCCCTTTCAGCATCCCGGCACAATGTTATACTGCAAGCCTCCCACAGAAAAGACCTCAGTGTCCACCACGTCTGCAGCCGCCAATGGCCTCCATACCACCGCATTGACCACTTTTACGCTCGGCTCGGCCAGAGGTTAACGTGCATCCCTTGTCGCGTAAAACCCGCCGTTTGCAAGTCGTAATTTTTTTAAAACTCTTCTCCCGTATCTACGCACACTTGCTGCTTCGCCGGACACGGCCGATGGAGGAGGGGTCGAAGGGGTGGGTCCACGCACACACCACCCCCTGGATTTTATTTTTTTCACAGCCCTCAAAACGTGGCGATATATCCGTCGCTTGTATAATTACGACACGTACTGCCCATAAGCTCCGGCCTCTGACACCAGTTTTACTGCACGTGGCTTAAAAAAAAAAAAAAATGTCATGTCACACCTCTGAGACCCCTCATTCTCGGGCAAAGTGTTGCCGGCGTGTAGTCGAGGGGGTGGTGGGGGGTTACGGAAAGGAACTACCCACCCCAGACTTATACGACAGTAGTAGCGTAACCCCCACAGGGGGTGGCAGAAATCGCCGTGCAGGGGGGAAATCGTAACGTATGCGCCATTAATATTGAAATGGTGCGCGATCTAAAAAATATCTCCGCCGCCCAGGCTGCCTTTTAGGGTGGGGGTGGCGTAGGAGGCAGTTATCGGCGATAGCGGAGGTTTACATCTGCGCGACAAACTCGCCGTGTTCTGGCGCCGGTTTTGGTTTCATAAACGTGGTGCAAGTAACAGAATAAAAAAGACACACAATTACATGCCGAGGGTGACGAAACGGAGTCAAGACGGGTTACATGATAAAGGCAGTACTGTTCACTGGATAAATAAATTTTGATTTGCTAAAACTAAAACTCTCCCTCTCCCCCCATAGGGTGGAATTTATGAGAGAGGAATTAGAGTTTTACAAATGCTGACGGAAATATTTTTTCCGCACATTCGAGTAAGTTTTGTTTGTTTCATGATCATGAGGCCACACAACTTTTAACTATCAAACAAATCATCTGACTAGCTAGCTAACTAACTAACCAAACATTAGTAGTAGCGAATAAAAATTTACGAAGTAAATAAGTATTTTTTATTTATCAGTAACCATTTTCCATGCAAAAATAAGAACATGGTTTTTCTTGAATTACAGCGCCAACTACCTAGAATCAAAAAAAAGTGTTTAAGACGAAATGTACGTAGTTTTTTTATGTAGAATTTGATTCTGTAATAAAAATGGGGGTGAGGGGCTAATTTTAGCAACAGCATATGTCCCTCTCGAAAATAATCAACTTTAGATTCTACACATTTTTTCCGGTGAAGCTTATTTTTAGAGTTACTCTGGTCTGTCGACTTAAAATTTACACCCTGTATATATTTTTTTACACCCTGTATATAAATGGTGTAAATGTATGTACAGGGTTGTAAGTAGGCTGTTTAGGTTTTTTATATTGGTAACGCCACGTAGCGCTCTGTATGAAAATCACTGGCTGTGCTGGTGCAGTCTGTAGCTGGTTTGCATTGTTGTTGGCTATTGTAGTGTTGGGCTGTTGGCTGTTAACAGCGCGTATCGTTGCGCAGTTGGAGGTGAGCCGCCAGCAGTGGTGGATGTGGCGAGAGAAATGGAGTTTTGAGAGCGGACGATCTGGAAGTGGTCCATCAGAAACAGTACATTTGTAAGAATGTATGTCATGAACTGCTATATATATTATGACTATTAAGGTCAATGCATTGTTTGTTCTCTATTAAAATCTTTCATTTGCTAACTATGCCTATCAGTAGTTGGTGGCTTCAGTAGTTTGAATCTTTTATTTAACTGGCAGTAGTGGCGCTCACTGTATTACAGTAGTTCGAGTAACGAAGATTTTTGTGAGGTAAGTGATTTGTGAAAGGTATAGGTTAATGTTAGTCAGGGCCATTCTTTTTAGGGATTATTGAAAGCCAGATTGCGTTGCGATAAAAAATATTGTGTGTCAGTTTAAGCACAGTCTTGTATAATTGTTCTAAGGGGCCTTTTCGGGGTGTGTGTTGTGAAGGGTTTATTTCAATAATGGTAGAAGTCCATTTTTGTTCATTCTGAGAGACAGAGTCCTAAAGTGAAATGAGCACTGAAAAATTTGCAGTTTTGATACCAGAAATATTCAAATATATATGCTTGAATATTCAAGTCTATATGCTTGAATATTTCTGGTATCTCAACTGCAAATTTTTCAGCGCTCATTTCACTTTAGGACTTTGTCTCTCAGAATGAACAAAAATGGACTTCTACCATATATATATATAAACCAAAAATAAGCTGTGATGTATTTTACAACATAGTGTAGATACAAAAAATTTGTTTCAGGCTTCTGGACCTTACAAAATTGATTGCCTGTACTAAGGGACCCGGGAAGCAGCCTGTAAATTAGGTTTGGGGAAAGCGTCGCGTTGGGTAGAAAAGATGGTTCAAATGGCTCTGAGCACTATGGGACTTAACAGCTGAGGTCGTCAGTCACCTAAACTTAGAACTACTTAAACCCAACTAACCTAAGGACATCACACACATCCATGCTCGAGGCAGGATTCGAACTTGAGACTGTAGCAGCCGCGTGGTTCCGGACTGAAGCGCTTAGAACCGCTCGGCCACCGCGGCCGGCGTAGAAAAGATGCCAAGGAGAAATCGAGTATGGCTGTTCATTTACTTACAGTAAAACATAAGTTGGCGACTTTGAAATCTGACGTGAGGTTACTGCACACTTGTGAGAAGGACTGGTATCTGACCACCTAGAGGAAGTGGAGACCTTTTGTCCTTAACACATTTATGTGTTTACAACAATCTGATTAATGATTGGATCACTATGAAAAATAGGCAAATTTGGAAGCTATTTGAAAACTGCTTGCTTGGAAGCAGTGAAGGATGCGACCCAGAGGATACGAAAGAGGTCCTGCCTCCTTGCCAATACGTTGCAGTCATTGACGTAATGCTGCACGATTTCGATGATTATAATTCTGAGAGTACAGAAATTTTTCCCTGTTACATTGATTTAGATGTATGTACGTTGTTAATAACAGCAATTCAGTATACTGGTTTTATTGTACTTAGAATTAAAAGTCTGTTCGAAGTGGCACAGAATTCAGTACCGGTACTCTCTACATCCGGTGCATGTGGCGCCATCTATGAATTATTCAGTAATTAACAGGAACCAAATACCTCGTCGCTATGATTAAATAAAGAGAACAATAGTAAAAAAAATAAAATATTTAAATCTAATCAATTCTAGCAGTCGCAGCATACATCATGTGCCTCCTAATATTTTGTAAATATTTAAAAATATTTTTTTTTACCGATCTTACATTACCTACGTGTTTTAAAGAATAACAAAACAATTGGCTCACGAAGAGTGTAACTGGAATTTTTTACATCTTCTATTGTTAACTGTTAAATGTGACAGTAAGTCGGATGCCGTAGTAAATAATTTAGTTTTTTTCAGTTTCTTGATAGCAACCTTAACTGCTTTACCAACTGCGACATAATCGCGTATAGGAACAGTGATCCAATACTGTAAAATGCTTTTTTTATTCTAGTCTCCGATCACAATATGAAGTCTTTAGACGATGACCGGTTTCAGTCTGTAATGACCATCATCAGATCTTTTTTACACCGTGTACTAAAGTGATACGGCCTTAATGGCATCCTCAAAACATATAATCAGCATGGCATCGTCTCACAGATTTAAGATATGGTGTAGAATAGGTCACATAGTCCACATAGTGATTATTAGTTGGCAGTGATGTAGTCTGCATGGCTACACATTCCTGTCGGTACCACCAGAGCCTCATTAACTCATTCACGCACGTCAAACAGCGGCCCACCCACGAAGAAATGGTTATTCATGCTTTTAACAGGTGATCACATTAGGGTCACTGGACTGTGTAAAAGGCTGTCAACGATGAAGTGTGTGGCGCCGTGTCTTCACACATGAGTCGCTCGAATTCTTCTTAAGTAATATATCTCGGTGTAAATTAAAAGTGTAACAAATGAGCCCTCGGTCACAATATTTCAGCCTCATTAATCAAGTATCGACACTTACATGAGTGCTTTCATCTGAATTTAGACATTTATAGCCGTCTACAACATAATTACAAATTTATGGGGAAAAAATTTTTATATACAAAAGTGTAAGTACTGGCTAACAAAACAAGACAGAACTTACACGTCACGTTTAAAATAAATAACCATTTTCCACGGGTTGCTGCACTGAGAAGAGGTACAGATGGTGGTCGGTGAGCCCCGGCACGAAGTCGGCGTTCCAAAACATCCCAAAGGCGTTCTATAGGGTTCAGGTCAGGACTCTGTGCAGGCCAGTCCATCACAGAGATGTTATTGCCGTGTAACCACTCCGCCATAGGCCGTGCTTTATGAACAGGTGCTCGATCGTGTTAAAAGATGCAATCGCCATCCCCGAATTGATCTTGAACAGTTGAAAGCAACGAACTGCTTAAAACATCAGTGTGGGCCTGTGGTGCAAAGCAACAAGCGGTGTAAGCCCCCTCAAAAAATGGTTCAAATGGCTCTGAGCACTATTGGACTTTACTGAGGCCATCAGTCCTCTAGAACTTAGAACTACTTAAAACCTAACTAACCTAAGGACATCACACACATCCATGCCCGAGGCAGGATTCGAACCTGCGAACGTAGCGGTCTCGCAGTTCCAGACTGTAGCGCCTAGAACCGCTCGGACAACCCGGCCGGCCTAAGCCCTCTTCATGAAAAACACGACCACACCATAACACCACAGACTTCGAATTTTACTGTTGGCACTACACACAATGGCAGGTGACGTTCACCGGGCATTCGCCACACCCATACCCTGCCACCGGATCGCCACATTGTGTACCGTGATTCGTCACTCCACACAACGTTTTCCCACTGTTCAATCGCCCAACGTTTACGCTCCTTACACCAATCGAGGCGTCGTTTAGCATTTACCGGCGTGAAGTGTTTCTTAGGAGCAGCCACTCGATCGTGAAATCCAAGTTTTCTTACCTTCCGCCAAACTGTCGTAGTACAGTGCTTTCTGATGCAGTTGGGAATTCCTGTGTGATGGTCTGAGTAGCTGTCTGCCTATTACACAATACGACCCTCTTCAACTGTCGGAAGTCTCAGTCAGTCAACAGACGAGGTCGGCTTGTACGCTTTTGTGCTGTACGTGTCCCTTCACGTTTCCACTTCAGTGACATTGGAAACAATGCATAACTTAATCTTGCACTCGTGAACGATGTCAGCGGCAAAACAACAGGAAGTGAGCTTCATAAGCAGAGAACTGCAGTGCGAGCTGGAGCTCCAAACCCACTCATCAGTGATGCACCTGCGTGTCACAGGAAAACGTGGCGCCGTAGCCATACAAAGTGAACTACGGAGCAATGGAACAATATCATCTTGTTAGATGAGTCTTGCTCCACACTTTTTCCAGCTTCTGTCCAAATTTGCATCTCAAGAAACTAGCACGGCTCGGGTTGGATGATTATTTGGACTTCATGTTGTGCTCTAGCACGGGGAGCATGGTTACTGTGCAAGGTCGCGTTACTGCCAAAGACTGTGTCACAGGTCCATCTCATGGCAAAATGTTTGACCCGCAATGGCGATACTGTGGACAACAGGGCAGGGACCCATTTCATACAGCTCGCATCGTCCAGACCAGGTTTTGGAAGCACGACAATGGATCTTCGGATGTCTCCTGGCTACCACAAATCAGTATGTTCGAGCCCTCATGGTCCACTTTGGCGGGAACGACACGTGATCACTATACTCTGGCGTCTTCGTTACCTGAACTTGCCACTATTTTGCAGAAAGAATGGTGTATGATTTCTTTGAAAATCGTTCAGGACACGTATTTACCCACTCCGAAACGAATGGAACCTGTTTCGAAGGCAAATGGTTTTGCTACTCCGCATTAAGCATGGTAATGTGTTTTTAGCGTTTACATATTTTCGTCCACTCACTGTATATACGAAGGCTGTTCGGAATGTAAGGTTCAATCTTCCGCAAAATGAAAACCACAGTGAAAATCAAAAAAATTTTATTCGCAGTTGTTAGCCACACCTTCCAGTTACCTCCCTAAACAGTCGCCGCTGGGAGTTAGACATCTGTCTTGGCGTTATACATTTCCAGTAGCCTCGTTACAGAAAGCAGCTGCCCGCTTACCACCAATTCTCTATGCTGGTCTGCCTTTCGTTGTTTGTGTCACAATGTTGTCTTCGCAGCCAGCAGTTCATGTGAACAGAGATGAACAACGGAGAGAGCCAATTAAGGGCTGTGTTGTGGGTGACGAAAACGCTGCAGGAGCGTCTCCATTACCCCTACAGAATGCGGCTGAGAATTTTCTTGAAGAAGGAAATGCATGACATTTACGTTATGTGGGCTGCATAGCTTCAGGCAAAATTTCTCACCTGATCCACATACTTGGCAGGAGACACTGTTGTTTTAGGCATTTCTATATGATCTTTGGCCCAACAGCCTGGCTGCAGTGGTAACAGAAGTTTCCGTCATATCAGTGAAGTTAAGCGCTGTCGGGCTCGGCAACCAGTTGGATGAGTGACCATCCAGTCTGCCAAGCAGTGTAAGCAATCAGGATGCACTCACCCTCGTGTGTCAGACTGAGGAGCTACTTGACTGAGAAGTAGCGGCTCCGGTCTCGTGAAGTGACATACGGCAGGGAGAGCGGTGTGCTGACCAGATGCCCCTTCATATCCGCATCCAGTGACGCCTGTGGGCTGAGGATGACACGGCAGCCGGTCAATACCGTTGGGCGTTCCAAGACCAACTCGGATGGAGTACATGATCACTTTGGCTCGAACTGAAGCGATCGACAGGTACACTAACGACACTTCCCAGCACATCCATGGCAAGTTCCATCGGGTTTTCGCAGTGGTTTCAATTTCGTGCCTACTCGGATCTTACTTTCCGAATACACCTCGTAAGTCAGTGGTGTAACTAGATATGAGAAGAAATTATGTGGTACAAATGTATTTAAAACTGCTGATATAATTTTAGTGTCTTGACTAAACATTGTCCGCCATTTTATGCTTCCCAAAAACCAGATTTCTCCATCAACATAGGGGGTACTCCACCGGGTGGTCGCGAATTCCTTTGTTTCCTAGCCGATCATAACTCCATGGAGGTTGTGACAGAAATGTCAGCGAAAGCTTGACCTCCGACCACCGGGAACCCCAGCTCGTGTCTAGTAGCTAGCGTTGCTGCCTCTGGATCACGGGGTCCCGGGTTCGATTACTGGCTGGGTTGGGGATTTTTCTCTGCCTGGGGACTGGGTGTCTGTGTTGTCCTCATCATTTCATCATCATCATCACCACCACCACCACCACCACCACCACCATCACCACCACCACCACCACCACCACCATCATTCGTGACCGTGGATAATTTGGACTGTGTAAAAATTAAGCACTCCGTCTTCAGGCCACGAGTGGCCTACCGGGACCATCCGACTGCGGGTAGGAAGGGTGTGGCGTCAGCACATCGCTCTCCCGGCCGCTATGATGGTACTCTTGACCGAAGGCGCTACTGTTCCGTCGAGTAGCTCCTCAATTGGCATCACGAGGCTGAGAGCACCCCGAAAAATGGCAACAGCACATGGCGGCCTGGATGGTCACCCATCCAAGTGCCGACCACGCCCGATAGCGCTTAACTTCGGTGATCTCACGGGAACCGGTGTATCCACTGCGGCAAGGCCGTTGCCTTTGTGTAAAAATTGGAGTGTGCAAAATTTCGGGCTTCGTACAGGAGCTGATGACCGCGCAGTTGAGCACCCCACAAACCAATCACCGGCGGTAATAGATGCTGCGAAGCGTCGTTACCGTGGAAAGCCAAAGCATACGAATGACGCTCTCTTGAGGAACAGATGAGGCGGCAAATCAACAAGCACCAGAAGCAGTGTAAGTGCGGTGTGGGTTCAGGTCCGCAGGCAGTCCGCCGGGCTGCCACGACCATCGCGGTCCACGACCAGATCGTGCTCCCTTATCGGGCAGCGCGGCGCCGAAGTGGCCATCACGCGCGGCGTTTAGCACCGCCGCGGTCGTATTTCCCGCGCCGCCGGCTGGCCTCCCATCTCCTTGTCGAAGATTAAACGCGACAAACACATTCATAAAGGTAACACCCGCTCATCAAACCTCCTCCCCGCTCACTCTGCCCGCACACTTCTTTTTTTACACTCGTCGTTTCGTTGCCAACACACGCGCCTGCGCGCGCCTACATCCATTCCGTCGAGAGGGCTCTCTCTCTCTCTCTACCTCTCCTCCGCCCCCCCTCCCCCACCCCCACTCTCTCCGTTCGCAAAGGACTGCCATCGCAGTAACGCGTAAAATACACCGAATACGGCGATCGTAGCCAATCCGTCAGAAGTGGACGCCTGGCGACCCTTACACAGAGGGTGAGAGAACAGAAAACGTTACGTCATGATAGCTGCGTATAAAAAAAAAGAAAAAGATAGGTGCGAGACGGACGATAGCGGTGCGAGGTGAGAGGGGGTGGGAAGCAGGAATAAAAAAGAGTTAAGAGGAGGGCACTGCCGGCGAAATATGGAGGTTAGCTACGCGCCGCGGCGGAGTAGCTCGTAAAAATTGATCGCTCATTGCGGTGAGCGATAAGCGGTCCCGCGACTAACCGCGCCAGCCTCTCCCCTCCCTCCCTCCCTCCCTCCCTCCCTCCCTCCGCCGATGTGGGAGAGAGTGCTCGCACGGAATGAATTGCTCGGACGCCTCGAAAGAGCGGTGTCCGGAGGTGACGGAACTTTTTTTTTTTTTTTTTTGTTTTTTGTCCGGCGCCAATTACTGCCAGCAAGTGTTGAGCTCGCGTGGTGGCGTTCCGGCTAAGAGACGGAGAAAGACGCCACGTTTAAGAGCGACACTCCCGAACAGCAGTGCCTTCAATGAAATCATATTATCGCGACTAGCCACACAGAGTGTGATATTTCTGACTTAGTCAGCCATCATATTAGGCTCCTACAAGCTGTTCGCAGAGCTGTGGTGATGCAAGAAGTATACCGGGTGACCAAAAAGTCAGTATATGAAAACTGAATAAATCACGGGATAATGTAGTCAGAGGGGTACAAATTGACACACATTCCTGGAATGACATGGGGTTTTATTAGAACAAAAAATACAGACGTTCAAGAAATGTCCGACAGATGGCGCTTCGTCTGACCAGAATAGCAATAATTAGCATAATAAAGTAAGACAAAGCAAAGATGATGTTCTTTACAGGAAATGCTCAATATGTCCACCACCATTCCTCAACAGTATCTGTAGTCGAGGAATAATGTTGTGAACAGCACTGTAAAACATGTCTGTTCTTCTCGATTGCCTAATCCAGAGTGGCGAACAGGAACTTAAATAAAAATTGGAAACACATGCTACGACAGACAACATGTCTGTTCTTCTCAACTGCCTAATCCAGAGTGAAATCTCTAAAGTTTCTGAGAGCAAAACTGCTGAAGGAGAAGGTGATGTATTGTCCTACTGTTGTTCAGTTTAACTGATTAGGAAACGGAAGAAAGGAACAGAACAGGAATGAATATTTAAAAAATCGTAACTATGTGGAAAGAGAGGATAGTCAGATAATCGATTGTTTGGCTTTTGCAGACGATCTTGCCATCTCAGCTGAATAGAAGATGCAACAACGCAGATAAATTTTCCACAAGAGAAAGTTTTAAAAAACAAACCCATAAAAAACTTTTGAAAAGAAAGAGTAGCTAGTATGTCATGGGAATGAGGCGCCGAAGTACATGGAAACTAATTATGGAAGAATGAAAAATGTTACAAAATTTAAGTATCTAGGAGAAATAGTACATCCAAATTCTTTGGACAAAGAAGTTAACACGAGCGGGGGAAGTCGAAGTGGCTTTTCAGTCAACAAAAAACACATGTGTAATAAGAAATGTATTTTCCATAAACGCAATACTTCCCAAGTACAACACTGTCAGCAGACCAGAAAGCCTTAATGATTCAGAATGCATTTCTTTGAATGCAGCCAAACAATTATATGAAACTGAAAAGAAGGAAAGGGAAATAATCAGGAAAATCTTGTCACCAAATAACAAAAGGAAATGGAGAAATAAAGAAATTTCTGAAAGGATAGAACGAACATTAGCCACAACGAACATGGAAAGAGTTGTTTTCTGTGGAACTGAAAAAGATTAGGTGAAAAAAGAATCAGAAAAAGTGTTTAACTTTTTGACAGACACCACAAAAACGCCAATTCTTAGGATCAACGGACGGTGGGAGAAATATTAGAAAGAGAAAACTTCAGAGCAACAGTAAAAAGTACCAGTGGCACAATATGGACAGAAGAAGAAGAGGAAAACGTAGGGAAAGAATGGAAAGCTGCTGGAAAGAAAGCAAGGGGAGAGAGAGAGAGAGAGAGAGAGAGAGAGAGAGAAGAATTTGGCAGGTGCGAATAGGACTCGCCCACTGAGACTTCCATACAAACTTAACTATGTGTACAGATAGTTCGTGTATTCCGTAAACAGAGAATGTCAACTATTTTTGCCGGTTATAGACATTGATACTGGCAAGAAATCCGTCCCAGAGATTCCAAGAAAATGTTTTAATTTCAAATCTGAAACCGGATAACGAATGACAAAAGAAATAGTTTTTCGTGTGATATAACTTTTGAGTTTCTGATTTTTTTCCTTTACTTGCCAAATTTCTCGATGCTACGTCAAGAGGAAGTACCCATAATTTTTTAATAAATGAGTTTCCAAGCGTCAAAATTGTGACATATATGTCGGTATATTTTGGTTTCGTTCACTTAGGAGGTTACATTTATTACACCGCCAAGCGACTATTTATCTTAATATGTGACATGAATTTCAAGTAGATACGTACGTCCGTTCCTGAGAAAAAAGAGAGGGCTTAACAAATGACAATTTTTTTTCGTGTGGTATAATTACAAATCAACAGCTATCGGATTTTTTCTTTAGTTGTAATGCGAAACCTTACTTTTTGAAAATTTCCTGATTCCAGGCTAACGAGAAGCACCACGTAGGTTCTGAAAAGTGAATTTGCGAGTATCAAACTATGTAATACGAATGACCATCACTTTTTAACTGGACTTGCCTAGAAACTAAAACTTGTTGTATCGCCAAGGAACAGTGACCTTAGTATTTGACACAAATTTCTACTTGACGCATCTAAACATCCTTGAGAAAAAAAGGTCTTAACAGTCATACAGACAGCACAGTAACATGTGGAAAAAAATTATTTTTCGTGTGGTACAATTGCAGATTAACAATTTTTGCATTTTCTGCCTTTGCTTGTAGTGTGAAACCTTGCTACTTGGCAAATTTCGTGCTTATCGAGTAACAGGAAATACCGTGTAGGTTTTGATGAGTAAAATTCCTAGTGTCAAAATATGTGACATAAATGGCGGCATCGTTTGATTTCATTGCCTTATAGGTTTCAATATCTTACATCGCCAAGGGACCATGGGCCTTAAAGCGTGTCATAAATTTTAACTTTATACGTCTCCAGAGAAAAGTGTCGTAAAAAAATCCGACAAACGCAAAGGCAGACGGACAGACAAGAAACTGATCCTACACTGAAGCGCCAAAGAAACGGGAATAGGCCTGCGTATTCAAATACAGTGATGCATAAACAGGCAGATTAGGGCGTTGCCGTCGGTAACGCCTATATAAGACGACAAGCGTCTGGCGCAGATGTCAGACGGGTTACTGCTGATACAATGGTAGGTTATCATGATCTAAGTGAGTCTGACCGTGGGATTACAGTCGGCGCACGAGCGATGGGACACAGCATCTCCGAGGAAGCGATGAAGTGGGGATTTTCCCGTACGACAATTTTGTGAGCTTACCGTGAATATCAAGAATGCGATAAAACATCAAATCTCCGATATCGCTGCGGCCGGAAAATGATCCTGCAAGAACGGGACCAACGACGACTGAAGAGAATCGTTCAACGTGACCGAAGTGCAACCTTTCGGCAAATCGCTGTAGATTTCAATGCTGGGCCATCAACAAGTGTCAGCGTGCGAATGATTCAACGAAACATGATTGATATGGGCTTACGGAGCCGGAGGCCCACTCGTATACCCTTGATGGCTACACAACATCGAGCGGATGGACGTGTACGGGTATGGAGACAACCTCATGAATCCATGGATTCTGCATCTCAGCAGAGGACTGTTCAAGCTGGAGGATGCTCTGTAATGGTGTGGGACTTGGGCACTCGGAGTGATATCGGACCCCTGGTACGTCTAGATACGACTCTGACAGGTGGCACGTGCGTAAGCACCCTGTCTGATCACCTGCATCCATTCACGTTCATTGTGCATTCCGACGGACATGGGCAATTCCAGCAGAACAATGCGACACCTCAGACGTCCAGAATTGCTACAGACTGGCTCCTCGAACACTCTTCTGAGTTTAAACACTTCCGCTGGACACCAAACTTCCCAGATATGAACATTATTGGGCATATCTGGGACGTTTTGCAACGAGCTACTCAGAAGAGACCTCCACCCCATCGTACTCTTACGGATTTATGGACAGCTTTGTAGGATTCATGAGTCAATTCCCTCCACTACTACTTCAGACAATAGTCGGGTCCATGCCATGTTGTGTTGCGACACTTCTGCTTGCTCGCGGGTGCCGTACACGATATTGGGCAGCGAACCAGTTTCTTTGCCGGCCAGAGTCGCCGTGCGGTTCTAGGCGCTACAGTCTGGAACCGAGCGACCGCTATGGTCGCAGGTTCGAATCCTGCCTCGGGCACGGATTTGTCTGATGTCCTTAGTTAGGTTTAATTAGTTCTAAGTTCTAGGCGACTGATGACCTCAGAAGTTATGTCGCATAGTGCTCTGAGCTATTTTTGAACCAGTTTCTTTGGTTCTTCTGTGTAATTGCCCTGAGCTACAAAATATCTCTTATTATATCGCCAAAGAACTGTAGATCTTAGTATATGACGTAAATTTCAACTTGATACATCTAAATGTCCTTGAGAAAGAATGTCTTAACCGATGGACAGTCATACAGACAGCACGGTAAGAAGTGGAAAAATATGTTTTCGTGTGATAAATTGCATATTAACAATTTTTTTTAGATTGGTTGTAGTGTGAATCCTTGCTACTTCGCATATTTCAAGATTCTGAACTAACAGGAAGTACAGTATAGGTTTTGATGAGTGAATTTGCGAGTATTGAAATATGTGATACAAATGGTCAAATCTTTTGTTTGCATTGACTTAGAAGCTTCCATAAAATAATCTGTGGCTAAAAATACGAATGTTACGAGTTAATCAGTAATCAAGTGAAGTGTAGTGCATGGTGAAATCAGGAGGAGAGCGTAGCGACACGTGCTGAGTGGTGACGTCACTGGATGTAAGTCAGCAGGTATTAGTGCGAGCGCACGGGCCCTAATGCAGATTCAGGGCCAGATAGGCGTGGCGGTTCAGACACGCATGTCTGCACTCCAGTGCGGGCAGGAGGCGGACAGAGCGGCCGTGTGCGTGTGAGCGCGGGGGTGGTGTGGGGCTGGAAGCGCGCCCGCCGATATCATCGCCGCTGAGTGGTTTAATTCCGATACATTAATTCGTATACAGAGCGCGCGCGCGCCGAAACACCTGATTCTCGCGGCAGCCATACAAGAGATTACATGGGATGGAAAGCGCGCGCCGCGCCCGCGATAAACATAACGCGAATATATGCGGCGGGGAGGGAGGCGGGGCTAAATACGCTAACAGCGCCGGGCCTCGCAAATTAATTTATGGGCGGAGAGCGCCGCGTGCTGGAGCGCAGCGCCAGTTCCAGACGCCCGCCGCCACCTGCTGCCGGATCGGGGCCGCCCGCCGTCTGCGGCAGGGCTTAACGCGCTAGCGTGCACACCGCGCGGCCGAATATGTCCGCCCTGTCACTGGGACACGACCAGCGAGGGGAGTTGTGACATAAGCGGGGCAAACAATAATTCACTTGAGCTTTCGGAAAAAAAAACCTTCCTCATCAGGAGACAGCTGGGGCCAGCACACACACCGCACAGCCGAATATGTCCGCCCTGTCACTGGGACACGGCCAGGGGGGCAAGTTGTGACGTAAGTGAGGTGCACAATAATTCATTCGAGCTTTCGGAAAAAAATCCGTCTTCATCAGGAGACAGCTGGGGCTAGCACACACACCGCACAGCCGAATATGTCCGCCCTGTCACTGGGACACGACCAGCGAGGGGAGTTGTGACATAAGCGAGGCAAACAATAATTCACTTGAGCTTTCGGAAAAAAAAACCTTCCTCATCAGGAGACAGCTGGGGCTAGCACACACACCGCACAGCCGAATATGTCCGCCCTGTCACTGGGACACGGCCAGGGGGGCAAGTTGTGATGTAAGTGAGGTGCACAATAATTCACTCGAGCTTTCGGAAAAAAATCCGTCTTCATCAGGAGACAGCTGGGGCTAGCACACACACCGCACAGCCGAATATGTCCGCCCTGTCACTGGGACACGACCAGCGAGGGGAGTTGTGACATAAGCAGGGCAAACAATAATTCACTTGAGCTTTTGGAAAAAAATCCGTCTTCATCAGGAGACAGCTGGGGCTAGCACACACACACCGCACAGCCGAATATGTCCGCCCTGTTACTGGGACACGGCCAGCGGGGCAAGTTGTGATGTAAGTGAGGTGCACAATAATTTACTCGAGCTTTCGGAAAAAAATCCGTCTTCATCAGGAGACAGCTGGGGCTAGCACACACACCGCACAGCCGAATATGTCCGCCCTGTCACTGGGACACGACCAGTGAGGGGAGTTGTGACATAAGCGGGGCAAACAATAATTCACTTGAGCTTTCGGAAAAAAAAACCTTCCTCATCAGGAGACAGCTGGGGCTAGCACACACACCGCACAGCCGAATATGTCCGCCCTGTTACTGGGACACGGCCAGCGGGGCAAGTTGTGACGTAAGTGAGGTGCACAATAATTCACTCGAGCTTTCGGAAAAAAATCCGTCTTCATCAGGAGACAGCTGGGGCTAGCATACACACCGCACAGCACAATACGTGCGCCCTGTCGCTGGGACACGGCCAGCGAGGCGAGTCGAGATATAGGCGAGGCGCACAATAATTGACTGGAGCTTTCGGAAAAAAACTTCTTCATCAGGAGACAGCTGAGGCTATACACACCGCACAGCCTAATATGTCCGCTCTGTCACTGGGACATGGCCAGCGATGGGAGTTGTGACGTAAGCGAGGCGCACAATAATTCACTCGAGCTTTTGGAAAAAAAACCTTCTTCATCAGGAGAGAGCTGGGGCTAGCTTACACACAGTGCAGCCGAATATGTCCGCCCTGTCACTGGGAGACGGCCAGCGAGGCAAGCAGTGACGTAAGCCAGGTGGACAATAATTCACTTGAGCCTTCAGGAAAAAACCTTCTTCATCAGGAGACAGCTGGGGCTAACAGACACACCACACAGCCGAATACGTCCGCCCTGTCACTGGGACACGACCAGTGAGGCAAATTGTGATGTAAGCCAACCGCACAATTCACTCGAGCTTTCGGAAAAAAGCCATCAGAGCAGACCCTATAAGACCCAACGGGTACCGACCGGCCGCCGTGTCATCCTCAGCTCACAGGCATCACTGGATGCGGATATGGAGGGACATGTATGTCAGTCAACAAGACCCATTTTGCTGCCTAGGTAACAGAAGTCCTTAACTTCATCAATGCAGTTCTCACTTCATCTACATTTCAATACTTTCATCTTTCTTCTATTTACTCTCAGTCCACATTTGTACTCTTTGGATTGGTCGTTCCATTCACCATATTAGGTAATTCTTCACTTTCACTCAGCATAACAATGTCATCAGCGAATCATGATATCCTTTGCCGGCTGGAGTGGCTGACTGGTGCTAGACGCTTCAGTCTGGAACCGCGCGACCACTACGCTCGCAGGTTCGAATCCTGCCTCGGGCATGGAAGTGTGTGATGTCCTTAGGTTAGTTAGGTTAAAGTAGTTCTAAGTTCTAGGGGACTGATCTTGCAAGTTAAGTCCCATAGTGTGCAGAGCCACTTGAACCATTTGATATCCTTTCGCCTTGAATTTTAATTCAATTCCAGAGCCTTTCTTTTGTTTCCATCATTGCTTCTACGATGTACAGATTGAACAGCAGGGGGGAAAGACTACATCCCTGTCTCACAACCTCTTTAATCCTAGCACTTCGTTCTTGGTCGTCCACTCTTATTACTCCTTCTTGGCTCTTGCGCATAATTTATATTAACCGTCTCTCCCCATAGCTTACCCTTATTTTTGTTAGAATTTCGAACATCTTGCAGCATTTTACATTGTCGGACGCTTTTTCCAGGCCGACCAATCCAACGAACCTGCAATGATTTTTCTTTAGTCCGTTATCAACCGCAACATCAGAATTGAATCCGGATGCCTTTACCCTTTCTACATCCAAACTGATCGTCAGGTTAAGTTATGTTAGGTTCGGTTAGGGTGTCACATCCTCGATTTTCTTTTCCATTCTTGTGTGTATTATCCTTGTTAGGTATTAAGCTGATTCTGCGACTTATGTACGTATTTCGCAGCGAATTGTTGACTGCCCAGCAGGGACAACTATTTTTCTCATATACGTAAGATGAAGAGTAGTGGGGCTTCGAAGGTTCAGTCTATTTAGTACCACTCCTCCTGTCGGGCTTTCACTTTCCTTCTTTATTTTTTGTTTGGCCCCTTGTTACTTGACTTCCGGTGTGAGTGGAAACGTTTAACGAGGTGACCAATGTTTTTGAAGATAGTGACTGTATCGATACCAGTACAGTTTCTGTGGTGTCGATAGCTACGACGCCACAGCGTAGGTTCCCTTTCTTAGGTTGGCACTATGAGAGCGGAAGGTCTTCGCCGACGACAGCGACATGTAGCCGGCGCTGTGCAGCTCTAGGGGCGCCACTCCAGATTCAGCCCATTTGATCAAGAGCAGACGACGTAGCAAGATTGTTTCTATTGCATAGTGGGTAAGCCACTAGAGATTTTGCCGGGGTAACTTCTACTCGATGTTAGCTTTGACTGATGTACGGCTTCGCACCTACGTGCTCATCTCAGCCAAAGTCAAGTAACAATTTATGTATTCATATTCTTCCTATAGTAAAGGTGCTTTAAATTTACTCGCAGTACCGAAGTTGTTGTTGTTGTGGTTTTCAGTCCTGAGACTGGTTTGATGCAGCTCTCCATGCTACTCTATCCTCTGCAAGCTTCTTCATCTCCCAGTGCCTACTGCAACCTACGTCCTTCTGAATCTGCTTACTGTATTCATCTCTTGGTCTCCCTCTACGATTTTTACCCTCCAACGGTGCCCTCCAATACTAAATTGGTGATCCCTTGATGCCTCAGAACATGTCCTACCAACCGATCCTTTCTTCTGGTCAAGTTGTGCCACGAACTTCTCTTCTCCCCAATCCTATTCAATACTTCCTCATTAGTTATGTGATCTACCCATTTAATCTTCAGCATTCTTCTGTAGCACCACATTTCGAAAGCTTCTATTCTCTTCTTGTCCAAACTATTTATCGTCCGTGTTTCACTTCCATACATGGCTACACTCCATACAAATACTTTCAGAAATGACTTTCTGACACTTAAATCTATACTCGATTTTAACAAATTTCTCTTCTTCAGAAACGCCTTCCTTGCCATTGCCAGTCTACATTTTATATCCTCTCTACTTCGACCATCAGTTATTTTTCTCCCCAAATAGCAAAACTCCTTTACTACTTTAAGTGTCTCATTTCCTAATCTAATTCTCTCAGCATCACCCGACTTAATTCGACTACATTCCATTATCCTCATTTTACTTTTGTTGATGTTCATCTTATATCCTCGTTTCAAGACGCTATCCATTCCATGCAACTGCTCTTCCAAGTCCTTTGCTATCTCTGACAGAATTACAATGTCATCGGCGAACCTCAAAGTTTTTATTTCTTCTCCCTGGATTTTAATACCTACTCCGAATAATGTCTTTTGTTTCCTTCACTGCTTGTTCAATATACAGATTGAATAACATCGGGGAGAGGCTACAACCCTGTCTCACCCCCTTCGCAACCACTGCCTCCCTTTCATGCTCCTTGATTCTTATAACTGCCATCTGGTTTCTGTACAAATTGTAAATAGCCTTTCGCTCCCTGAATTTTACCCCTGCCACCTTCAGAATTTGAAGGAGAGTATTCCAGTCAACATTGTCAAAAGTTTTCTCTAACTCTACAAATGCTAGAAACGTAGGTTTGCCTTTCCTTAATCTTTCTTCTAAGATAAGTCGTAGGGTCAGTATTGCCTCACGTGCTCCAACATTTCTACGGAAGCCAAACTGATCTTCCCGAAGTACTTCATCTTTTCCTGCTCCTACTCGCATCCTTCACTCCTGGCCTATTTTGCACAAGCAGTTCACAGGAGCAGATCCACGCGCCGCCTATCCAGGCGGGATACAAAAGTTGCATTAAATTTGTAGCAGCAAGTAATGTTGAAAGAAGAGAGAAAATACACCAACGAGCCAGAGATCGAAATGTTTAATCAGCTCGCCGCTTTATCGGAAGACAGTGAGTGAACTGATATCAGCGCATTAAACCTCACATTAGAAAAATTTACGAGTGATTGTGCTGATAAACCCCTTACGTTATTTGATTTTCAAACAGCTGAGGAAAACTGAACGTACTCAGACATTTCTCTCTTCACTTATTCCTACCATCACTAAACTGACACCCAACATTTTTAGCGCAACGCAATCTGACTTTCAACAATCGCTACAAAAGAATGGCCCTGACTGACAATAACCTATACCTTTCATGAATCACTTACCTCACAAAAATCTTCGTTACTCGAACTAATGCAATACAGCGAGTGCCAATACTGGCAGCTAAATAAAAGATTCAAACTACTGATAGGCATAGTTAGGAAAAAAAAGACTTTGATAGAGTACAAACAATGTATTTATCTTAATATTGTTGGAAAGTCATAATATAGATACATCAGTTCATGAAAAACCGTCTTACAAATTTTCTTTGTCTGATGGACACACGTCCAGATCATCCGCTCTCAAAACTCCGCCATCTCTCTCCCCACATCCACCATTGCTGGCGGCTCACCTCCAACTGCGCAATGCTACACGCTGTTCACATCCAACTGCCCAACACTACAATGGCGGATATTGCAACAATGCCAACCAGAAAGAGACTCCACAGAGCACAGCCAGTGATTTTCATACAGAACGCTACGCGGCGTAACCAACATAAAAACCTAAACAGCCTCCTTACACACAGTGTCGACAACTTGGTGATAACAAATGTCCTACAGAAGAAATAAGCTAAGGTAACTGATGATGAGGGGTATGGTGTCACTGATTTGATAGTAACAAATCAGATGTGCAAGAAATGGGAAGAATACATGATGCCGGCTTCGGTGGTCTCGCGGTTCTAGGCGCGCAGTCCGGAACTGTGCGACTGCTACGGTCGCAGCTTCGGGCATGGATGTGTGTGATGTCGTTAGTTTTAAGTAGTTCTAAGTTCTAGGGGACTGATGACCGCAGCAGTTGAGTCCCATAGTGCTCAGAGCCATTTTGAATACATGGTGATGGGTAAATAGTCGAAACGCTTAGCGAACTATCTGCTGTGTGAAGACACACTGACTATATGGGCAGCAACATTTGGCATCCAGTGAGGTGTTGGAGGAAAGGGAAAATCAGCTGACGATGAGAAAGAAGTCGAAACGTTTGACGAGGTGTCTGCCATATTTGAAGAGAATCCGAGTTAATCAGGCAGTCGCAGATTCGTGCAGCCATTGATGTGCGGGGCGACACGGAGGAATGGACAGGGAGTAAGGGCGGGATGGAGGACTGAATTCAGATGCGCTGGGCCGTCCCATCTGCGTTCTCTTATGTGCCCGGGAGTAATTCCGCGGACACGGGCGAAGGAGGAGGGAGAATAGCAGGCGGCGGCTGCGGTCCCGGGGCTCTCGCCAGGTCGCTGGGCTTACAGCCACGGGCGCTGCGGCTGGCAGGTGGGTGTCGAGGGTCCCGTGGGTCGGCGACCCCGCTTCCTGGGCGCCCGCTGCTCCTCCCTGCCTCCCTCTCCTCTACCTCCCTCCACCCTCCCGCCCTCCAGCACCCGCCCCTTGGGCCAGTGTTCCCCAGGAGCGCGCGCACCGGTAATAACCTCAGAGTACGGCGGGCACAAGTGGTCCGCTGCTACGCCTCCACTGTGTCCTCTACGGAGCGTCCCCGAAGCTCTGCCAGGGAGTGAATACCGTCATCACACTTTCCAGAATCTCATCAGACCTTAAATACCTACGGGTGACATTGCGACCAACGGCCAAATGCTTCGCAAAACATACAACAGAGAATGCAGCCCAAGCAATAATAGCAATACCGGACATCAAAAACATCCGCCTACTCAGAAACAGCCATGAAATTATCCAACACAAAAATCTTGCCAATCCTATCCTACGGGATGCAGGTTGTATGGGCCCACCTGACAGAAAAAATCTAGGAACACTAGAAAAGGTAAAATCGACTTATCTAGAAAGAGCACTAGGTCTCTCAAAGACAAGATCTAGACTAGTGTACCTGCAAGCGAGAGAGACATTCCTAACTTTTTCAACCTCTTGTCGATGTTTCCCACTATCTCGCTTTCACAGCACAGGAATTCTATGACAGCACGTTGCTGTGACGGCGCCACTCACGGGAACAGGTTGAACTAAGTTTGAAAACGAGTGGGAAGGATGTATCCACACACTGTCCAACTTTCACACATGCAGAATGAAAACTGTATTATTACAAAAATAGCGGGCATTTCTTTGGAGTGACCCTCGTACAATGCTAAAAGTTACTAGACCATTATTATGTCATATCCATTAAGGCAGACCAAAGCAGATAGACTAAAGTAACACACGTCTTTAAGCTGTAACAGTTACATCTTAAAGACGTGTTAGTCTTATTTACCTGCTTCGGTCTGCCGTAACAGATACGACATTATAATGGTCCCACAACTTTTACCATTGTACTTGATAATGCCATAAAAGCTCAAATCTCGATAGTACAGAAGATAAATATAGTAATACACAGTCAAACGGCGGTTTAATCTTTTGCATGACAGTGGAGCGCGTTCGGGTAGACTAATGAGCACGCGACGACTCGCGATAAACGTGAAATCGGGTGACAAATTTTCAATGTCGTCATTCCATTATACAGCTCATAGTTACCCATATTCGCAACAAAAAATACATGTCGTGCATTTCAGGAACCACATATGCAAAGTATCTGAACCTGTTCTAACTTATTTTCCGGTCAGAGCTACAGTCCTTGGCCTCTTTTGTTACCACCCTCCATTCTTTTCTGCCCATCGGTTTCCCTCTCCAGTTCCCGACTGCTATTTGTTTCAGATCCTCCTCCGTTTCTTCACCTAATCTTTTTCGTGGGTCTTCCTCTTCTCCTTCTCCCGTCGGGCTTTCCTATAAACATTTAACACCTCGAGTTTATATTATTACCTGCATGTCCAGCCGTCCTATTCTTCTTTACTTGATTTACGCTACAAAATTCATACGTTGAAAAACCGTCTGCAGTTCTGCATGTTTTCTTTGTTCTCCAGTTTCCTTCCTCTCTTAACGCCTCAAATATCTTTTTAAAAATCTTTCTTTCCCATCTCAATTACGGCCTTTAACCTTTGTGGTCGTCGTACATAACTCACCATCATCATCAGCATCATTATCTGCATCATCATCTTAAACAGATTCCAGCGGCAGGTTGGGTCTGTTTGAAACACAAGCCTCGACATCTAGTCCAGTTCTCGCAATATCTCTCTTTTTTTCCATACATTCAACACTTTTCAGCCATTTATCACCTCGTGTTCTTCTTCATGTTTGTTCTTGTGCCCATACCATCTTATCCACGATGTTTTTACTGTTTCCCTTAGCCTTTCATTCCTCATCCTATCTCCCCTTCTATCCTGCTTCAGAGGAACTGTTCACATCTCTTTTCTCTGTTTCTCATGTTTCACATGAATAATTCAATACTGGGCTGTAGTAACTTCTATATCTCACATTTTTGCTGTTATGTGGGACGTCTTTGTTCCAAACCAGGCCCGTAGCATCTCGCAGGAATGCTTGTGCTGTCTGCCACTTTCTCTGATCTCTTTCTTATTTTTTTCATTTTCCTCTATCACACTTCCCAAGTACTTGACACGTACCACCTCCTTCAGTTGTTCACCTCCAGTCGTTATTCCGCTAGCTGGTCTCTCTATCTTTCAAGCTGTAATCAGAATCTCATATTTGTTTGCACTAAATTTCATCCCATATCGTCCCATATTTTCTTTCCGATAATCCATACATTGTATTGTATTTTAACTGGGGACCTAGAAACGACGGAGAGGCTCCGTCCCCGCCGCAGCCGCAGTGGTCCACAACCCCACGACGACTACCGCAGTCCACTTCACCCCTCCGCCGCCCCACACCGAACCCAGGGTTATTGTGCGGTTCGGCCCCCGGTGGACCCCCCAGGGAACGTCTCACACCAGACGAGTGTAACCCCTATGTTTGTGTAGTGGAGTAATGGTGGTGCACGCGTACTTGGAGAACTTGTTTGCGCAGCAGTCGCCCACATAGTGTAACTGAGGCAGAATAAGGGGAACCAGCCCGCATTCGCCGAGGCTATTGGAAAACCGCCTAAAAACCATCCACAGACTGGCCGGTACACCGGACATCGACACAAATCCGCCGGGTCGATTCATGCCAGGGACCAGGTGCTCCTTCCCATCCATACATTCCTATACAAGGAATAACGACGCCAGTTTTCTCCTGCTATCCTTTTTTTGTATATCTGCTGCTACCCTCTTATCTTCTGTTTCTATCGAACCTAGGTATTTAAACGTTCCCACTGTTCGGTACTCTTTCCCACTTATTTTTATTGAAATCTTTTCTCTATCCCCACCAGTATCTCCCATCCCTCTCCCCCCCCATCCCCCAGTGTAGGTATCAAGTTCAATGAATTGCTCTGACGGGCCATTCTAATTTAGGTTTTCCGTGATTTCCCTAAATCGCTCCAGGCAAATGCCGGGATGGTTCTTTTCAAAGGGCACGGCCGACGTCCTTCCCCGTCCTTCTCTAATCCGAGACCGATGACGTCGCTGTCTTGTCTCCTTCCCCAAACAACCCAACCCAATTGCTCTGAAGCTCAAAGCGACCTTATTTCACTTGGTATTGAGTTTTCTGAAACTGAACTATGTTCCTGGGCACGATACCTTCAGTGTATCTGCATCTAACCTATCCAATCGTTTTAGCTCGGGTGCTGAATTCGTGCTCCGGTTTGCAGCCTCAGGACGGGTCGGAGTGAGCTGTACTGGCACCTTTATTCCTGGAGCCATCAGGAAGCCGGATTACCCATTGGCCACCTGCCCATTCACCGCCCGCGAGCTCTCCTCCGGCCCTCCTGGATAATTAAGGGTGTGTGCCACGGCAGGCGGGGGCGGACGGCGGAGGCGGCGGCGGCGGCGGCGGGGGCGGCTCGCGCCACTTGAGATTACGGCCGGGGGCCACTCAATGTCCGGCCAGCGCCGCTCGTTACGGGATTTAGTGGCCGCAGCCGCCCCCACTGTGCGCTGGCAGGTAGCGGCCGGCCGCCGGGGGCGGGGGGCGGCTAATCAGCGCCGCTTGTCCGCCGCCTGTCGGCTGTTTAACCCGGCGCGTGGGGCGGGGGGCGGAGGGAAAGTGAGCCGGCCGCAGGAGGTGGGGGCGGACGCCGTGCCGGCGCCGGGGCGAGGATTAATTTCGCAGGAGCCGGACCGCCTCTCAACTGCCTCCGAATTGAATCCAATGAGACATTTACACCCCTTCCCACTCTGTCCCATTCCGCATAAAGTAAGGCCGGCTCCCTCCCCTGGCCCGCTGTGCTTCGTTCCCACCTCTCCCGCAGCCTGGCCGTTCTTCCTCCCCTGTTCTCCAGGCACAAACTGCCCGACTGGGGACTCACGATACAGAGTGGTTCCTCGAGCTGCGGTAGATCATACGGCGTAGCTTTCCCCTGTCCAGTGCGTACAACTACTTGTACATACACTAGCGGTGCAAAAAAGTGTAACACATTCCTGCAAGAGATAGTATTGATCAAAATTAGAAGAAATATTTGCTAACTGGCCATTAAAATGCTACACCACGAAGATCACGTGACACAGACGCGAAATTTAACCGACAGGAAGGTGCGGTGATATGCAAATGATTAGCTTCTCAGAGCATTCACACAATGTGGCGACATCTACAACTTGCTGACATGAAGAAAGTCTCCAACCGATTTCTCAATCGCAAACAACAGTTTACCGACGTTGCCTGGTGGAACGTTGTTGTGATGCCTCGTGTAAGGAGGAGAAATACCTACCATCACGTTTCCAACTTTGATAAAGGTCGGATTGTAGCCTGTCGCGATTGCAGTTTATCGTATCGCGACATTGCTGCTCGCGTTGGTCGAGATCCAATGACTGTTAGCAGAATATGGAATCGGTGGGTTCAGGAGGGTAATACGGAACGCCGTGCTGGATCCCAACGGCCTCGTATCACTAGCAGTCGAGATGACAGGCATCTTATGCGCATGGCTGTAACGTATCGTGCCGCCACGTCTCGATCCCTGAATCAACAGATGGGGACGTTTGCAAGACAAGAACCATCTGCACTAACAGTTCGACAACGTTTGCAGCAGCATGGACTATCAGCTCGGAGACCGTGGCTGCGGTTACCCTTGACGCTGCATCACAGACAGGAGCGCCTGCGATGGTGTACTCAACGACGAACCTGGGTGCACGAATGGCAAAATGTCGTTTTTTCTTATGAATCCAGGTTCTCTTTACAGCATCATGATGGTCGCATCCGTGTTTGGCAACATCTCGGTGAACGCACATTGGAAGCGTGTATTCGTCATCATCACCCGGCGTGATGGTATGGGGTTGGTTACACGTCTCGGTCACCTCTTGTTCGTATTCACGGCACTTTGAACAGTGGACGTTACATTTCAGAAGTGTTACGACCCGTGGCTCTACCCTTCATTCGACCCCTGCGAAACACTATATTTCAGCAGGATAATGCACGACCGCATGTTGCAGGTCCTGTACGGGCCTTTCTGGATACAGAAAGTGATAGACTGCTGCCCTGGCCAGCACATTCTCCAGACCTCTCACCAATTGAAAACGTCTGGTCAATGGTGGTCGAGCAACTGGCTTCTCACAATACGCCAGTCACTACTCTTGATGAACTGTGGTATCGTGTTGAAGCTGCATGGACAGCTGTACCTGTACACCCCATCCAAGCTCTGTTCGGCTCAATGCCCAGGCGTATCACGCCCATTATTACGGCTGGAGATGGTTGTTCTGGGTACTGATTTCTCAGGATCTATGCACCCAAATTGCAAGAAAATGTAATCACATGTCAGTTGTAGCATAATATATTTGTCCAATGAATACCCGTGTATCATCTGCATTTCTTCTTGATGTAGCAATTTCAATGGCCAGTAGTGTACTTTGACGTTCTAATTGTGAAACACTGCAGTCATAGGATACTATCATTTCTTTTTTTTCATTTTGTAATATGAACAATTTTACGTTTCAGAACATTCAAAGCAAGTTGTGAGTTTTTGCACCACACTGAAATTTTGTCAAGTTCTCATTGAATATTTATTCACCCTTTGCAGACAACACCTGTCAGATAACTGTAATATCAGTAAACACTGTGAGGTTGCCCTGTGAGATTCCTAGTAAGTCGATCATTAATAGACAACATGAATGAGAAGGGTCATAACACACTTTCCTTGGGTATCCTTAACCTACTTCCGCCTACTTCTGCTTCTGTTCCATGACTCTCCCCATTGGTATCTAGGAGATATCTCATTTCCCTGCAGCCGGATCGACCATGACACGGTGTCTGTCCTTAAAGGAACTGCTGCGTGTCCTGACTCCTGTAGAAGTGACGCAAATACTACATCTGTGCCGGCAGCAGGATCAGTGAAAGAGAAACTGCCTCGGACAACATTTCGCGAGATGTTTACTGCAAAGTGGAAATGATTCGCAGCCCTAGAAGCGAACTGCTGGCGAAAACGTCTCGCGAAATTTTTTCAGTTGCCGTCACTGTGAGCGTAGGCAGTCTTATTTGCATATGCAACAGCGAATAGCGATATTAAGTTCCTGGGACGGTAAGTGCTCCTTGGAGGTGAGCGATACTGTGCACGGCTTCCTGCCAACTTAAGAAAGATGCCTTTGTATCTGTATTTCTTAAAATGGCTCTGAGCATTATGGGACTTACCATCTGTGGTCATCAGTCCCCTAGAACTTAGAACTACTTAAACCTAACTAACCTAAGGACAGCACACACACCCATGCCCGAGGCAGGATTCGAACCTGCTGCGACCGTAGCAGTCGCGTGGTTCCGGACTGCGCTCCTAGAACCGCGAGACCACCGCGGCCGGCGATTAAAACTGTGTGCCCGACCGTGTCTGAGTCGTGCTTCGGTAGCTCAGATGGTAGAGCATTTGCCCGCGAAAGGCAAAGGTCCCGAGTTCGAGTCTCGGCCGGGCACACAGTTTTAATCTGCCAGGAAGTTTCAAAAACAAAAAACGTAATTTTTAAATCTTTATCTATTTGCATATAGACTTTTGTTTTTAAGTTCAACAACAGTGACATACCTACATTAACCTAACACTTAATGGTTTCACACCTCGCACGACAAAAAGTGCCTACTCCAACGTCTTACTCTCACAGACAGCTACCCACAACCTTGCGCCCGGCTCTTTCTTACTCCAACACTAGCAGTATGTTTGGCTCTGCGGTCGCGCACAGTAAGCAATCCGCGTTATCGAGCCTATCAGAGGCATTCATCATTCGTAGTATGCTAGTTTCATTTTAATTTATTAATATTCTTCTCTGATTCTGGTGCCAAATACAAGACGGCTTTTAAATCGCACGCAATGAAGTTTTTACGTCCAGATGACGGAATCTTCCTCCGTTCTTGGTAGAACAGCACTATAATAAATGAAAAGCGCTAGCTTGCTTTTGTTCTACAGAATTACATTTATTGCGTTAACCGCTTCTCGGTTTACAAGGCCATAAATGAAACAAGTACTGTTTTCATTTTACTTGTTTCATTCATGTAATGTAAACTGTTAAATACGCATAATTTTGAGTATAGTGTAACGTTTTTTCCTGTTTGCACCGTTTAGATTTGTATACTGTTAAACTTTTTACTTTTTACATTGTATTACCACCAAACCGTCATGATGTTATTTACTGCACGTTTATGCTTGAATCTAGATGTGTAACTTCTTTTCCAATGTCATTTACGTGAACTGTAACTTCTTTGGCGACAATAGTTAGTAATTTCTTACGTCAGCTCCATTAAAAATGCAAAACCCATCTCTTGTCCATACGATAGTCATTTTTTTCTGTATCTAGTATCCATGATTAAAAGTCTGAATGCCATGAACGGGTTATAAGGAGAGATTCGTGTCCAGCCACTACGGCTATCAACTTATAAAAGTTCACAAAATGTTACGCTTGCGGGAGAGATTGCACTAATCTTTCACTAACATCGAATATTGCAGAAAATATTTACATTGAATTAATAAGAGAGCGCCACAGCTCATGGAGAAATCAAATGCGAGCAAAAAATTTTTTGTATACAGCAAAATGCAATCGCACTACATGTTAGTTTGTAACGCAAGACTTCTATCCTCTACACCACGCTGAAATTGTTGATCATATGAGTTTCTACTTTCCGTCACAGTCTCCTGAAGGTTTTAATCGCCGATATGTCATTAACTGATATTTAATAGCTAACGGTACAAAAAACAATGCATTTTTTCTGAACCTCCAATTTGTCGTTGACTTAAAATGGCATACTTACATAAACGCATTCTCATAATGCGAAACTAACTAAACACGAAATTTCTTTAACCACCTATACGCCGTCTCCTGCCATTTTGTTTCAATAAATCGTACCAACAAGTTCCTCAGTGTGCTGGTACTTTGAAACAGCATATATTTGCATGACATAAGTTATAGCATAAAATCCGTCAAATATGAGTTTACACTGAAAAACGACGAAAACCAATATGGTGTCTCCCAAGTTCTTCTTGTGACGTAGAGAGCGTCCTTGACTCTTATTGGATCACGTTACGAAGCACGTTACCGAAATATCGCAGAACTTATATTTCGTGTTCCACATGCAGCAGTGCCTCTTTAGTGCGTAGTGACACGAAATGCTGTCACAAAACTCGTACAGTTCCTCGTCAACGCTTACAAACTCCTCCCATATGAGAAAAGTTTTACCGACTGTCGCTCTAGACATACGCCATTAGAGAGAGAGGAAACACTAAAATGGCTTTTGTGAGGTGGAAGGCGGGCGAAGGAAAGGGGGTGGGGGTGGGTGTCATAGTGTTGCTGTCCAGCGCAAAGTTGTTGCGGAGTGTTCGATATGAATGTAGATAAAAAATCTGCCATTCGGGAGAGGCGTGATGAATTGCACGACACTTCCGCCGCTAACTTCTCCGCTACTATCCAAACTTCACGGAAGTTCTCCCTCGTAGCTATCGCGACTAGTGTTCCTGGAAGAAATGATATCGTGGAGGAATGGTTTAGTCACACCCTGCTGAGCTGTTTGAATAATGAAGCTGTCACTCTGAAAGCGGGGCATGTGCCAGTTTTGCACTTACTGGCAGATTCAAATAGCCCTTCGAGGGCAATGTTCTTATTGGATGAGTTATCCTGATACAAATGTCGACCCACCCACACAGATCTAACTCTGCCAAATCCTCTCTCCTATTATTCAAGATAGGGAAAGTACTGGGTTCGAAGCCCTGTCCGGCACACAGTTCTATTCTGCGAGGAAGTTTCAGAATATCTACTTCAGCTGTACCCTGCCAATCAGCTCCTGATATTTATCCCCTCGCTACCACTGAACGATCTCGCTCCACACCGCTCTTCGTTGCATCTTCTCTAGGAGACCAGTCTGTTAAAAATAGCGATAACACTTTCGGCTTATCCCTACAATATTACTCCCAAAAGAAAATCCGCGTAGTCCAGGGAGCCTTGCTACGGTTCACGAGGTTCGAGTCCTCCCTCGGGGGTGTGTGTGTGTGTTTCGTCCTTAGCGTAAGTTAGGTTACGTAGTGTGTAAGCTTAGGGACCGATCACCTTTGCAGTTTGGCCCCATAAGACTAAACCACAAATTTCGAGTCCTCCCTCGGGCATGGGCGTGTGTGTTGTCTTTGGCATAAGTTAAGTTTAAGTTAGGTTAAGTAGCCTAGGGACCGATAACCTCAGCAGTTTGGTCCCACAGCAACTTACCACAGATTTCCAAAAGAAAATATTTAACAAATTCAAATGCTAGACTGTTCATTCATTTCTGACTATATGTCACTGCGAATATTACACACTTTACTCTCTCTCTCCCCCCCATGAACCATGGACCTTGCCGTTGGTGGGGAGGCTTGCGTGCCTCAGCGATACAGATGGCCGTACCGTAGGTGCAACCACAACGGAGGGGTATCTGTTGAGAGGCCAGACAAACATATGGTTCCTGAAGAGGGGCAGCAGCCTTTTCAGTAGTTGCAGGGGCAACAGTCTGGATGATTGACTGATCTGGCCTTGCAACATTAACCAAAACGGCCTTGCTGTGCTGGTACTGCGAACGGCTGAAAGCAAGGGGAAACTACAGCCGTAATTTTTCCCGAGGACATGCAGCTTTACTGTATGATTAAATGATGATGGCATCCTCTTGGGTAAAATATTCCGGAGGTAAAATAGTCCCCCATTCGGATCTCCGGGCGGGGACTACTCAGGAGGATGTCGTTATCAGGAGGAAGAAAACTGGCGTTCTACGGATCGGAGCGTGGAATGTCAGATCCCTTAATCGGGCAGGTAGGTTAGAAAATTTAAAAAGGGAAATGGATAGGTTAAAGTTAGATATAGTGGGGATTAGTGAAGTTCGGTGGCAGGAGGAACAAGACTTCTGGTCAGGTGACTACAGGGTTATAAACACAAAATCAAATAGGGGTAATGCAGGAGTAGGTTTACTAATGAATAGGAAAATAGGAATGCGGGTAAGCTACTACAAACAGCATAGTGAACGCATTATTGTGGTCAAGATAGATACGAAGCCCACACCTACTACAGTAGTACAAGTTTATATGCCAACTAGCTCTGCAGATGATGAAGAAATTGAAGAAATGTACGATGAAATAAAAAAAATTGTTCAGATAGTGAAGGGAGACGAAAATTTAATAGTCATGGGTGACTGGAATTCGAGTGTAGGAAAAGGGAGAGAAGGAAACATAGTAGGTGAATATGGATTGGGGCTAAGAAATGAAAGAGGAAGCCGCCTAGTAGAATTTTGCACAGAGCACAACTTAATCATAGCTAACACTTGGTTTAAGAATCATGAAAGAAGGTTGTATACGTGGAAGAACCCTGGAGATACTAAAAGGTATCAAATAGATTATATAATGGTAAGACAGAGATTTAGGAACCAGGTTTTAAGTTGTAAGACATTTCCAGGGGCAGATGTGCACTCGGACCACAATCTATTGGTTATGACCTGTAGATTAAAGCTGAAGAAACTGCAAAAATGTGGGAAATTAAGGAGATGGGACCTAGATAAACTGAAAGAACCAGAGGTTGTACAGAGTTTCAGGGAAAGCATAAGGGGACAATTGACAGGAATAGGGGAAAGAAATACAGTAGAAGAAGAATGGGTGGCTCTGAGGGATGAAGTAGTGAAGGCAGCAGAGGATAAAGTAGGTAAAAAGACGAGGGCTGCTAGAAATCCTTGGGTAACAGAAGAAATATTGAATTTAATTGATGAAAGGAGAAAATATAAAAATGCAGTAAATGAAGCACGCAAAAAGGAATACAAACGTCTCAAAAATGAGATCGACAGGAAGTGCAAAATGGCTAAACAGGGATGGCTAGAGGACAAATGTAAGGATGTAGAAGCTTATCTCACTAGGGGTAAGATAGATACTGCCTACAGGAAAATTAAAGAGACCTTCGGAGAGAAGAGAACCAAGTGTATGAATATCAAGAGCTCAGATGGCAACCCAGTTCTAAGCAAAGAAGGGAAGGCAGAAAGGTGGAAGGAGTATATAGAAGGTTTATACAAGGGTGATGTACTTGAGGACAATATTATGGAAATGGAAGAGGATGTAGATGAAGACGAAATGGGAGATACGATACTGCGTGAAGAGTTTGACAGAGCACTGAAAGACCTGAGTCGAAACAAGGCCCCCGGAGTAGACAACACTCCATTGGAACTACTGACGGCCTTGGGAGAGCCAGTCATGACAAAACTCTACCAGCTGGTGAGCAAGATGTATGAGACAGGCGAAATACCCTCAGACTTCAAGAAGAATATAATAATTCCAATCCCAAAGAAAGCAGGTGCAGACAGATGTGAAAATTACCGAACTATCAGTTTAATAAGTCACAGCTGCAAAATACTAACGCGAATTCTTTACAGACGAATGGAGAAACTGGTAGATGCGGACCTCGGGGAGGATCAGTTTGGATTCCGTCGAAATGTTGGAACACGTGAGGCAATACTGACCTTACGACTTATCTTAGAAGAAAGATTAAGAAAAGGCAAACCTACGTTTCTAGCATTTGTAGACTTAGAGAAAGCTTTTGACAATGTTGACTGGAATACTCTTTTTCAAATTCTAAAGGTGGCAGGGGTAAAATACAGGGAGCGAAAGGCTATTTACAATTTGTACAGAAACCAGATGGCCGTCATAAAAGTCGAGGGGCATGAAAGGGAAGCAGTGGTTGGGAAAGGAGTGAGACAGGGTTGTAGCCTCTCCCCGATGTTATTCAATCTGTATATTGAGCAAGCAGTAAAGGAAACAAAAGAAAAATTTGGAGTAGGTATTAAAATTCATGGAGACGAAGTAAAAACTTTGAGGTTCGCCGATGACATTGTAATTCTGTCAGAGACGGCAAAGGACTTGGAAGAGCAGTTGAACGGAATGGACAGTGTCTTGAAAGGAGGATATAAGATGAACATCAACAAAAGCAAAACGAGGATAATGGAATGTAGTCAAATTAAATCGGGTGATGGTGAGGGAATTAGATTAGGAAATGAGACACTTAAAGTAGTAAAGGAGTTTTGCTATTTAGGAAGTAAAATAACTGATGATGGTCGAAGTAGAGAGGATATAAAATGTAGACTGGCAATGGCAAGGAAGGCGTTTCTGAAGAAGAGAAATTTGTTTACATCGAATATAGATTTATGTATCAGGAAGTCGTTTCTGAAAGTGTTTGTTTGGAGTGTAGCCATGTATGGAAGTGAAACATGGACGATAACTAGTTTGGACAAGAAGAGAATAGAAGCTTTCGAAATGTGGTGCTACAGAAGAATACTGAAGATAAGGTGTATAGATCACGTAACTAATGAGGAGGTGTTGAATAGGATTGGGGAGAAGAGAAGTTTGTGGCACAACTTGACTAGAAGAAGGGATAGGTTGGTAGGACATGTTTTGAGGCATCAAGGGATCACAAATTTAGCGTTGGAGGGCAGCGTGGAGGGTAAAAATCGTAGAGGGAGACCGAGAGATGAGTACACTAAGCAGATTCAGAAGGATGTAGGTTGCAGTAGGTACTGGGAGATGAAGCAGCTTGCACAGGATAGAGTAGCATGGAGAGCTGCATCAAACCAGTCTCAGGACTGAAGACAACAACAACAACAACAACTCTCTCTCTCTCTCTGTTTAGTAATGAAACACCGAGTCCGCCATTGTCAATGCATGTGCAGACATTAGGGAAGGCGAACTACCCGCTGTTGAGAGGAATGTCGTTACACGTATTGCCAAACGCATTGAGGTTGACGCCAAGAGGCCCGGGTTTGATTCCCGGCTGGGTCGAAGATTTTGAGCATTTATTGCATTAATGTGGTATTTACAGGTAATCACGCTATAACAGCATGCGTTCTCAGAAATATGTTCACAAAGGTACACGTATCACATTGGAATAACCGAAATAACATGTTCAAACGTACCTACGTCCTGTATTTTAATTTTAAAAACCTACCTGTTACGAACTGCTCGTCTAAAATTGTGAGCCATATGTCTGTGACTATTACATCTATCACAAAGCGAAAAAAGTGGTCCAACTAAAACTTTCATATTTCTTTACGTGCTAGACTAATATGTAATAAAAAAAGGGGGTTCCTGTTTAAATAAACCCAGTTGATATCCGTTTCAGCTATGGCAGCGCCATCTAGCGGGCGAATCATAGCGCCATCTGGTTTCCCCCTTCAAGCTACACGAGTTTTGGTCTTTGCAGTTTTTTCGTTTGATGCTAATTTCGTGAGATATTTGGCCCGGTGACTATCAATGGACCACCCTGCATATTGGAAACAGTAACGGCCATATCTCGCACCCTCGCATGACTCCCAAAATTACTATTACATCTTTCACTTTTGTTGCGTTAAGAAAGACGCTTTGTACTCAATACACAGTGAGGTCCTGAATCGAAGGAGAAACCTTGTCGAATTCTCGGAAAGCTCGCATTTTGATCATTAGGCGACAGAGCGGAATGGCCTTCCGAAAGTCGAGAAGACGGCAGTGACCTGCACGCACTTGGCAGCAGAGTGGATAGCTCATTCTGGAAAGTTATTAAATAAAATTGCATCCAAGTAGCCGTATACAGTTACTTTGCTTGACATTTTACATTTTTGCATATTCATTTATCGATTTCACTCTTTTACTGCAGAGTGATATATAATATCGTTCATAGGCTTCGTTACACAGTTCATATACACATGTTGTGGTTGGGTCGTGATAAGTATACTTTTTGGTAGATGATGAAAGCCGTGAATAGGAAGCCTAGTTAAGACATGTCGTTGTTCGAAGTTTGATTCTGTCGATGAGCCGTTAGTCATTGCTTCGGTGCCGTAAAACTCCGGCCATACTTTTTCTCGTGTGTTCTCCATGATCTCCAGTTTCTTTCCGGAAGCCCGTCACAGCGTGTCAGCAACGTGCTGTCATAGAATTCCTGTGCTGTGAAAGCGAGATAGTGGGAAACATCGACAAGAGGTTGAAAAAGTTGTACAGAGATGCTGTTTTTGATCGCAGTACAGTTAGTCGGTGGGCAAGCAGGTTACGTGATCAAAACGGGCACGGCAATATTGAGGATTGTCCTCGCAGCGACAGGCCTCGTACTGCACACACTCCAGACAATGTGCAGAAAGTTAACGAATTGGTGACTGCTGACAGACGCATTGCAGTGTACGAATTGTCACGCTACGTTGGGATAGGGGAAGGAAGTGTTTGCAAAATACAGCAAGTGTTGGCGTTAAAAAAGGTTTGGGCCAGGTGGGTTCCTAGGATGTTGACAGGGGCTCACAAAGAAACAAGAAATACGGTATGCAGCGAACTTTTGGAACAGTGCGAGAATGGTGGAGATGAATTTCTTGGAAGACTTGTGACAGGTGATGAAACATAGCTCCATCATTTTTCACCAGAGACGAAGCGGCAATCAATGAAGTGGCATCATGCAAATTCACTCATCATCATCATCATCATTTAAGACTGATTATGTCTTTCAGCGTTCAGTCTGGAGCATAGCCCCCTTATAAAATTCCTCCACGATCCCCCATTCAGTACTAACATTGGTGCCTCTTCTGATGTTAATCCTATTACTTCAAAATCATTCTTAACCGAATCCAGGTACCTTCTCCTTGGTCTGCCCCGACTCCTCCTACCCTCTACTGCTGAACCCATGAGTCTCTTGGGTAACCTTGCTTCTCCCATGCGTGTAACATGACCCCGCCATCTAAGCCTGTTCGCCCTGACTGCTACATCTATAGAGTTCATTCCCAGTTTTTCTTTGATTTCCTCATTTGTGGACAATCTCCTGCCATTGTTCCCATCTACTAGTACCTGCAATCATCCCAGCTACTTTCATGTCCGTAACCTCAACCTTGTTAACGAGGTAACCTGATCCTATGAATATGATGCTGGCAACAATCAGAGCAAATTCACCCAAGGGAAAAAAATTAAAACCACACTTTCTGCTGGAAAAGTTACCGCTACGGCGTTTTTCGATTCCGAAGGACTCTTGCTTGTGGACATCATGCCAAGTGGAACCACCATAAATTCTGATGCATATGTGACGACACTGAAGAAACTTCAAGCTCGACTGAGTCGTGTTCGACCGCATCGGCAAAAGCAGGATGTTTTGCTGCTGCACGACAGCACCGTGGAAGCGATCACAAAGCTCGGGTGGACAACACTGAAACACACGCTTTACATTCCTGACCTGGCTCCATGTGACTATCATCTCTTTGGGAAACTGAAAGATTCTCTTCGTGGAACAAGGTTCGAAGACGATGACTCCCTTGTGCACGCTGCCAAACAGTGGATCCAACACGTTGGTCCAGAATTTTACCGTGCTGGTATACAGGCGCTGATTCCAAGACGGCGTAAGGCAGTTGAGAGGGATGGAAATTACGTGGAGAAATGAAAATATTGTCCCTAAAGAAAACTTTCAAACGTGTAGAGTATAAGACAGATTTTTTTTAAAAAAATAGTGTGCATTTCTTTGGGAATGACCCTCGTACTTGAAAATGGTATAAAAGCGGAATTTTAGATAGAACAGAACTTAAGTACAGTAATACGGCGTTGCGGTCGGGAAGACGTATATAAGACACCAAGTGTCTGGCGCATAGATCGGTGACTGCTACTAGAATGACAAGTTATGGAGATGTAAGTGAGCTTGAACGTGGCTTTATTCTCGGCGCACGAGCGATGGGACACTGCATCTCCGAGGCAGCGATAAAGTGAGGATTTTCTCTTACGACCACTTAACGAATGTAACGTAAATATCAGGAATCCGGTAAAACATCAAGGCTCCAACATCGCTGCGGCCGGAAAAAGATCCCGCAAGAACGGAACCAGCTACGACTGTAGTGACTCGTTCAAAGTGACAGAAATGTAATAGGACTGCTGCAGATTTCAATGCTGGGACATTCACAAGTGTCAGCGTGCGAATGTTCAACGAAACATCATACATGTGTGAGATCTAAACTTTTCCCCGGCGAATTGAATGTTCAAATAATTTACGGGGTTGCTGCTGGGCGGTGGTCAGCGACGTCACTCAGCAGCAAACCCGTAAATTATTTGAACATAACCCATATGGGCTTCCGGATCCGGAGGCCCACACGTGTACCCTTGATGACTGCACGACACAAAGCTTTATGTCCCGCCTGGACAAGTAAGCACAGTTATTAGACTATTGATGACTGGAAACTTGTTGGCTGGTCGGAAGAGTCTTGTTTCAAATTCTATCGGGCGGATGAACGTGTGCGGGTATGGAGACAACCTCATGAAGCCATGGACCCTGCATGTCAGCAGAGGACTGTTGAAGATGGTGGAGGCTCTGTAATGGTGTGAGGCGTGTGCAGTTGGAGTGATATGTGACCCCTGATACGCCTAGATACGACTCTGAGAGATGCCACGTCGGTAAGGATCCTGTCTCATCAACTGCATCCATCCAAGTCCACTGTCCATTCCGACGGACTTGGGCAATTGCAGCGTTACAATGCGACACCCGGCACGTCCAGAATTGCTACAGAGTGGCTCCAGCAACACTCTTCTGAGTTTGAAACGTCCCCTTAGAAAAATTATAAATGTGCTGGTAAACCTCTTACGTTATTTGATTTTCAAACAGCTGAGCAAAACTGAACGTACTCAGACATTTCTCTCTTTACTTATTCTGATCAACACTAAATTGGCACAATTTTTCTTTTTTTTTAGGGCAACGCAATCTTTCAATAATCAAAAATGGCTCTGAGCACTATGGGACTTAACATCATCTGACGTCATCAGTCCCCTAGAACTTAGAAATACTTAAACCTAACTAACCTAAGTACACCACACACATCAATGCCCGATGCAGGATTAGAACCTGCGACCGTACCTTTCGTGAATCACTTACCTCACAAAAATCTTCGTTACTCAAACTACTGCAATACAGCGAGCGTCAATACTGCCAGCTAAATAAAAGATTCAAACTACGGAAGGCACTAACTACTGATAGGCATAGTTAGCAAATGAAAGATTTTAATAGAGAACAAACAATGTATTTACCTTAATAATATTGAAAAGTCATTAATCATTATATATATATATATATATATATATATATATATATATATATATATATATATATGACATCCGGTCTTACAAATTCTTTTTTTCTGATGGACACACGTACGTCCAGATCGTCCGCTCTCAAAACTCCGCCATCTCTCTCCCCACATCCACCACTGCTGGCGGCTCACCTCCAACTGCAGAACGCTGCCGGCCGCGGTGGCCGTGCGGTTATGGCGCTGCAGTCCGGAACCGCGGGACTGCTACGCTAGCATTCGAATCCTGCCTCGGGCATGGATGTGTGTGATGTGCTTAGGTTAGTTAGGTTTAAGTAGTTCTAAGTTCTAGGGGACTGATGACCTAAGATGTTGAGTCCCATAGTGCTCAGAGCCATTTGCAGAACGCTACGCGCTGTTCACATCCAGCTGCCCAACACTATACAAGCTAATATTGTAACAATGCCGGCCGGTGTGGACGAGCGGTTCTAGGCGCTTCAGTCTGCGACCGCTGCGGTGGCAGGTTCGAATCCTACCTCGGGCGTGGATGTGTGTGATGTCGTTAGGTTAGTTAGGTTTAAGTAGTTCTAAGTTCTAGGGGACTGATGACCTCAGATGTTAAGTCGCATAGTGCTCTGAGTCATTTGAACCATTCCAAGAATGAGTCCAACCAGCCACAGACTGCCCATAGTGTAGTCAGCGATTTTCATACAGAGCACTACATGGCGTTACCAATATAAAAACCTAAACAGCCTACTTACAAGTTTAAACACTTCCACTGGCCACCAGACTCTCCCTAGACATGGACATTATTGAGCATGTCTGGGATGCCTTGGAGTATGTTGACCAGTAGAGACATCCACCCTGCCATACACTTGCGGATTTATGGACAGCCCTGCAGGATTGAGGGTGTCAGTTCCCTTCAGCAATGTTTCAGACTTTATTCGAGTCAATGTCACGTCGTGTTGCGGAACTTCTGCGTGCTATTGGATGCCCTACATGATACCATGTAGGTATACCATTTTCTCTTGCTCTTCAGAGAATTACTGGACAACATGGTTGTGGAGCGAAGCAGCGATTAGTATGATTAATCAATAATTCAAGAACAGTCTGAAGTGGGGTAGGACGTCAAACGGAGAGACTTGGAGCAGCAGAGGCACCACAGAACATTTTAATTTCCACTGTCTATACTTTCACAAAAAAATTGATAAAACTTTGTCAGCATGAGCAGAAAAGGATTCAGAATCCACACTCATAGCAGTAGAAGTACGAAAACATAACGAAATAATTATTTTACATGTGAAATTTCATCATTCTTTTTCAGTTACTAATGGCAGTATTTGTTGCTATAGGTACACTTTTCTTCATAAGTATGAGAGATTCTTCGATGAATTGTGCACAGCATACAAACCATACTTAAAGGTGTATTACACTCTAGAATTTTCCAAATCTATTATAAACTGTGGTAAAAATTGAGGTAATTAACTATAAAATTTGTATTTTTCTCTGACATGAAGTTTAAAATGTGACAGTTCATTCGTTTTTTCATAAATTAAATAAATTCTAGAGTTTCGTACACCTTTGAGTATGGTATGAATGATGTGCAAAATTCATCGAAGAATCTCTCTAAGTTATGAAGAAAAGTGTACCTATAGCAACAAATGCAACCACTAGTAAGTGAAAAAATGATGAAATATCACACGTAAAAAAATTTTTTTTTATTTTTTCGAACTTACACCGTAATGAGTGTGAATCCTGAATCCTTCCTGGTGATGCTGACGAAGTTTTATGAACTTATTTGTAAAAGTATAGACACTGGAAATTAAAATGTCCTGTGGTGGCTCTGCTGCTCCAAGTCGGCCCGTTTGACGACCTACTCCCCTTAATCGCATTTGTTTTTGTTACTATACCGCTGCGGTATAATAATAAAAATAAATGCGGTTAAGGACTCTTCTTGAATTATTGATCTTCAGAGAATCGCTAGTCCTAAGGATTTCTGTTTACAAGATGTGTGAACTACAGTGCTGTCACAGCTACAGGAAACTTAAGAATTACTTCTACAGTAACATCTTCCGTCACTTGAAAAATTAAGCAGAAGAAAATCTGCCCGGCACGCTATCGGTTCGCGGACATTTCGCGAGAGGGGCCCGGTCATGTCTGGCCCGCTAGGTTTATTTTAATGGTATATTTCGTCCTCCAGACGGCGGCCCACAGTCGGATGTTTCTCGGCACGAACGCCGCGCGGACGTGTGTGACCGGACCCTTATTCGCCCGGTAGGACGTGCGTTTTGAGACACGGCTCGAATTTCTATGGTGAGCTTCTGGAACGTCGAATGCGGTACAGCCACTTCTCCCTGGCCCTGGCAGCAGTTGTGGAGAGAGAAGAGCCAGCCAGCCAGCCAGCTCGCTAGCGCGCGTGTGGGCGGCAGGTCGGCTGGAGATGCGTTTTCCATCTGGCGGCGCCAAGCGAGCGGAAGTGGGGCTTCTCTCTTCTCCTCTCTGCCCGTCTGGCGGCGGAATTGGTGGCGCCAGCGGCCGTACAAAAGGTGGCGGCGGCAGCGAGAAGAGCGGCAGGCGTCGGCAGCTGGAGGCCGGATATTGGGCCACCGAGCCTCGAGGTGCGACGCTCGTAATTGGTCGACAGTGGAGGGGGTGGCGCGGGTGTGAGGGGGCGGGATCCATCACGACTACGTACTGAGCGCCACAGGTCGCCGCTAACCTCCTCCAACGTGTGCACAGGGTGCTTGACAAATCTAGTCTCAATGCGGTCCACACAAAAAAATGGTTCAAATGGCTCTGAGCACTATGGGACTTAACATCTATGGCCATCAGTCCCCTAGAACTGAGAACTGCTTAAACCTAACTAACCTAAGGACATCACACAACACGCAGTCATCACGAGGCAGAGAAAAATCCTGACCCCGCCGGGAATCGAACCCGGGAACCCGGGCGCGGGAAGCGAGAACGCTACCGCACGACCACGAGCTGCGGAATGCGCGGTGTACACGTTGTGAATGTTGGCAACTACTTTTTCCCACCTTCGCCGGTCGGGGTGGCCGAGCGGTTCTAGGCGCTACAGTCTCGAACCGCGGGACCGCTTCGGTCGCAGGTTCGAATCCTGCCTCGGGCATAGATGTGTGTGATGTCCCTAGGTTAGTTAGGCTAACTTCTAGGGGACTGATGACCTCAGAAGTTAAGCCCCATAGTGCTCAGCTCCATATTTTTCCCACCTTGCTCTGCGTACACAGGACACAGTAGGAGATTATCCGCCATCGAAGGGGCCATAGGACTCAGGCTGGTAATAAACTTGCAGAAATGGGGACCACCAACAACCGTAGTTTTTATAAAAATACCGGCTATTAAAATTGCTACACCAAGAAGGATGGCAGAGAATAACCGGGTATTCATTGGACAAATATATTATACTAGATTTGACATGTGATTACATTTTCACGCAGTTTGGGTGCATAGATTCTGAGAAATCAGTACTCAGAACAACCACCTCTGGCAGTAATACGCCTGGGCATTGAGTCAAACAGAGCTTGGATGGCGTGTACAGGTATAGCTGCACATGGCGCTTCAACACGATACCACAGTTCATCATGAGTAATGACTGGCGTATTGTGACGAGCCAGTTGCTAGGCCACCATTGACCAGACGTTTTCAGTTGGAGAGAGATCTCGAGAATGTGCTGGCCAGGGAAGCAGTCGAACATTTTCTGTATGCAAAAAGGCCCTTGCAGGACCTGCTACATGCGGTCGTGCGTTATCCTGCTGAAATGTATTGTTTCGCACGGGTGGTAACACATCTGAAATGTAACGTCCACTGTTCAAAGTGCTGTCAATGCGAACAAGAGGTGACCGAGACGTGTAACCAATGGCACCCCATACCATCACGCCGGGTGATACGCCAGCATGCAGATGACGAATACACGCTTCCAATGTGCGTTCACCGCGATGTCGCCAACATGGATGTGACCATCATGACGCTGTAATCAGAACCTCGATTCCTCCGAAAAAATGACGTTTTGCCATTCGTGCACCCAGGTTAGTCGTTGAGTACACCATCGCAGGCGCTCGTGTCTCTGGTGCAGCGTCAGGATAACCACAGCCAGTCACCGAGCTGATAGTCCATGCTGCTGCAAACGCCGTCGAACTGTTCGTGCAGATGGTTTTTGTCTTGCAAACGTCCCCATCTGTTGATTCGGGGATCGAGACGTGGCTGCACGATCCGTTACAGCCGTGTAAATAAGGTGCCTGTCATCTCGACTGCTAGTGATACGAGGCCGTTGGGATCCAGCAAGGCGTTCCGTATTACCCTCCTGAACCCACCGATTCCATATTATGCTAACAGTCGTTGGATCTCGACCAACGCGTGCAGAAATGTCGCACAATGCACCGCAATCGCGATAGTCTACAATCCGACCTTTATCGAAGTCGGAAACGTGATGGTACGCATTTCTTCTCCTTACACGAGGCATCACATCAACGTTTCACCAGTCAACTGCTGTTTGTGTGTGAGAAATCGGTTGGAAACTTTCCTCATGTCAGCACGTTGTAGGTATCGCGACCGGCGCCAACCTTGTGTGAATGCTCTGAAAAGCTAATCATTTGGATAGCACAGCATCTTCTTTCTGTCGGTCAAATTTCGCGTCTCTAGCACATCATATTCGTGGTGTAGCAATTTTAATGACCAGTAGTGTATCTTCATTACGCTACTAGTTTACACACTACACTACTGTCATCTTCAGGCCGCTCTGAAATCTCAGTGCTGATACCCAATCGTCACTGCATTAGGACAAATACCATCTACACCCAGGTGACTAAAGTTACGGGAAGCATTCTAAAATCATGCCTTGTCTGTAACGGTAGATTTTCCTAGAATCTTGACGAAAGGACCTCTGTGATCGTAACTGATAGCTAATTTTAACTTCCGGAAAATTACGTTCATATACCAGAGTGGCTTATTCTTAAATGATGTTTCTTCAGTTTGCTACTTAGTGAAATTTTGACTTCGACGCTGAACACAAGCCTGTTTGCGTAACCATCCACTTCCATCCGCGCTTGAAAATCAATGATCGTCTCCGTTTTGGTTTATCGGCTGGTTTTAGCACCTGCAGCATTTGAGTAAGCCTCGAATCGCAGACGCTTGTCTTACCACTGACAACGCTATGCAATCGCCATTGCTATCGGTCGTTAAGTGAGCGCTGAAGACCACTGTGTTGTCCGTGGCGAGACGTGATGTCTGAAATGTGGCATTCTCGGTACATTCTTGACACTGTGGATGTCAGAACATTGAGTTCCCTAATGATTTCCGAAATGGAATGTCCCATGCGTTTAGCGCCAACTACAATTTCGCGTTCGAAGTATGTTAATTCCCGTCATGCTGCCATAATCACGTCTGAAACCTTCTGACATGGATCACTTTAGTACAAACCACAATGTACTGCCCTTTTATACACGACACTAATGCTATTTGTATAAGTGCATATCGCTAACCCATAACTTTTGTGACCTCAATATACAGCCGAATGGATTGACTGTTTTCCAGTAACCGACTCAATCGATTGTCTTCATTCGGCTGTTCCCATCACCCTGGACAAAAAACAACCACAAGCTAAGTACATCCACAGACGTTGTAGATTTCGATTGCCACATTATTATCGAACTAATGGCAATTAAAACAAGCAAAAGGGTGTATCTCATGACGTGAAGTTGGAGCCTTGCTCCCTGCACACGTGGCTCACACTTCCTGTTTGCCGTGTAGGCGCAGTTCAGCCACCTGTTCTCACCGCCACTCCGCCCCTCGCCCCCTGCGACCGCAGCCTCCTGCGGCTATCCTCCGCCTCCAGCCCCCAGCCTCGAGACTATCGCCCCCGCAGCCTAAACCGCTCCTTCGCTTCCCTCCCCTCCCCCAGTCACGCCCACACGCAGCAGCTGGCCCGGTGCGCTGCAAATTAATCGCACCCCTCTTCCCCCCACCCCAACCCCGCTTTACGTATCTGGGTTAATGAAACGGCGGGGCACCTCCTCGCTGCCCCTTGTGAAATATACGGGCTCGCGGTCTGGGGCTATAGCCGCCCTTACCAGAAGGGCTTCCCACGTCTCGTGAATAGGCTTAGCTGGGCACGTGTTCCATTCGCAATAGCTAGCGGTCTCTCGCTGAGAGAGGAGCGACAATGTACTGGAGGTATACATACAGAATTCACGTCTGCAGCCCCAAAACTGATCTCTCTCTCTACATGAGCGACACTTGGTTTTATGTTTACTACATCTGTATTTACATTTTGAAAACCATTTCCTTGTGCGTGACATAGGTATTTAAAATTCTGTCACCAAAGCCCTTTTCCCATTCCATTCGCGACTGGAGCACTGTGCTTCCGTCAGGGAGGCGCCGAGACCGACCAACAATAGTTGTTCCAAAAAACATGGTACTGTTCTCCGCATGCCTGAAGCTTATTGGCATGGACAGACACAAACTTAGGCATGTCGAAGAGTATGATCTTGTTTCAACAATTAGCTGTGAGAAAAAGGTGATCCCTATGGATTCCTCACGATTAGACCGAAGTTCAAAACAACGTTTGTGTGAATTGGTGTAAAGAAATCTTCTTCCATGCCTCACTTCCCACATTTGGGACTTTGCCTTCGTAGTTTTGTAACCATTCTGATTTGCATCATCTGAGGATGAAATAGTATCGTCTTCAGATCGTTATTTAGGGTCGTAATCGGCGACTTTCTGAGCCTTCTTTTTCGGTTCTTTTGTGTCAAGAACCGTTTTCATATGTTTAGGTTCCCAGTGCACGGTATACGTATACCAGCGTCGTCGATTTCCTGTAGCTTCTCCGCCGTTTTTGGTGTGTTAAACGAGCCTCGGAAGCGCTCGTTTCTTGCTTTTTCTGTTAGGGTACCTCCTCCAGACAAGCGCAGAATGCTTGTCTCTCTGACCTGGAGCTTCCGTTCGTCTGATTTGTCCTTAGCCCAGCATTAAAACACTGAGGTCCGCAACATACGTAGTGGGTGATTAATACTGATCTGCTTGAAATAAAATCCCCGTAGCTTCTGAACGGTTTGCGTTATGACGCTCAAACTGCACGGTTGGCCGCGGCCCAAGACGGGAGTTACACTACTGGCCATTAAAATTGCTACACCACGAAGAAATGCAGATGATAAACGGGTATTCATTGGACAAATATATTATACTAGAACTCACATGTGATTACATTTTCACGCAATTTGGATGCATAGATCCTGAGAAATCAGTACCCAGAACAACCACCTCTGGCTTCAATAACGGCCTTGATACGCCTGGGCATTGAGCCAAACAGAGCTCGGATGGCGTGTACAGGTACAGCTGCCCATGCAGCTTCAACACGATACCACAGTTCATCAAGAGTAGTGACTGGCGTATTGTGACGAGTCAGTTGCTCGGCCACAATTGACCAGACGTTTTCAATTGGTGAGACATCTGGAGAATGTTCTGGCCAGGGCAGCATTCGACCATTTGAAATGTAACGTCCACTGTTCAAAGTGCCGTCATTGCGAACAAGAGGTGAGCGAGACGTGTAACCAATGGCACCCGAAACCATCACGCCGGTTGATGCACCTGTATGGCGATGACGAATACACGCTTCCAATGTGCGTTCACCGCGATGTCGGCAAATGCGGATGCGACTGTCGTGTTGCTGTAAACAGAACCTGGATTCATCCGAAAAAATGATGTTTTGCCTTTCGTGCACCCAGGTTCGTCGGCGAGTACACCATCGCAGGCGCTCCTGTCTGTGACGCAGCGTCAAGGGTAACCGCAGCCACGGTCTCCGAGCTGATAGTCCATGCTGCTTCAAACGTCGTCGAACTCTTCCTGCAGATGGTTGTTGTCTTGCAAACGTCCCCATCTGTTGACTCAGAGTTCGAGACGTGACTGCCATACCCGTTACAGCCTTGCTGATGAGATGCCTGTCATCTCGACTGCTAGTGATACGAGGCCGTTGGGATCCAGCACGGCGTTCCGTATTACCGTCCTGGACCCACCGATTCCATATTCTGCTAACAGTCATTGGATGTCGACCAACGCGAGCAGCAATGTCGCCATATGATAAACCGCAATCGCGATAGGCTACAATCCGACATTTCTCAAAGTCGGAAACGTGATGGTACGCACTTCTCCTCCTTACACGAGGCATCACAACGACGTTTCACAAGGCAACGCCAGTCAACTGCTCTTTGTGTATGAGAAATCGGTGGGAAACTTTCCTCATATCAGCAGGTTGTAGGTGTCGCCACCGGTGCCAACCTGGTGTGAATGCTCTGAGAAGCCAATCATTTGCATCTTCTTCCTGTCGGTTAAGTTTCGCGTCTGTAGCAAGTCATCTTCGTGGTGAAGCAATTTTGATGGCCAGTAGTGTACTAGAACGATACAAAGGGCCGGAAGATGTTGTCTGGCTAGCCATCGCGAAATTGTTATAAATACATTTGGATCATCGCGGCGAGGCGCGCCGATAGCTGCCCCCGGGGTTCCCTGTGCCCTGGAGGAAGAGACGGCCAGCTTCCCGGTCCACGAATAGAGCGTGTCGCAGCTGGCCGGCTGTCGCAAGCCTCTACCCCTCCACCCTGCCACTTGTGGCCGGCTCTTTATCTCGGTCATCGCGGGCCGGAAGGCTCGGGACGCGCCGTCACGCCCTCTTTCTGTGTGTCCGCGCTGATGACGGCCACCCGGTCGTGTGCGACGCCGACGCCGCCGTATCAGCCGGCTTGCGGTGGCCGGCTCTTCCTTCCTGGTGTCCCGCCAATAGATTCGCAACTCTGGGTGCTGGCGATGCGCAGCCTCTGCAGATGCGGGAAATTCCCCGTCCTGCCGCGGGCCCGCCGGAAGGCGGTGTCAACACGAGCTCGCCCCGCCTTGCGTCTCCAGCGTAATTCGCCGAGACTGGCGGACAGGCGTGGAACGTTAATGGAGGCAAGAAGGTGGAGCTGGATTGCCCTATGACCACAACGAAAAGCGCTCCTATCACAGCACAGAAAAGCCGAATATGTCAAGGCCAGTGTTAGGAATTTAAAGGTTCAAATGATTCAAATGGCTCTGAGCACTGTGGGACTTCACTTCTGAGGTCATCAGTGCCCTAGAACTTAGAACTACTTATACCTGATTATCCTAAGGACATCACACACATCCATGCCCGAGGTACGATTCGAACATGCGACCGTAGCGCCTAAAAGGAAGGGAACTCGCGCTTCGACTTACGTGGGGCAGCTTCAAAGACATTCAAATCAACATGTTGACGTACTCGCCACCCCCCCCCCCCCCCCCCCTCCAAGAAAACTTTCTTAGCTATGACATGTTCGCTCCTTAGCGATATGATACACTACATGCTCAAAAAGTATCCGGACACCTTGGTGAAAATAACTTACAAGTTCATGGCGCCCTCCATCGGTACTGCTGGAATTCAATATGGTGTTGGCCCATGCTTAGACTTAATGACAGCTTCCACTCTCGCAGGCATACGTTCAATCAGGTGCTGCAAGGTTTCTTGGGGAATGACGGCATATTTTCCACGGAACGCTGCATTGAGAAGAGATATGGATGTCGGTCGGTGAGGCCTGGCACGAAGTGGGCGCTCCAAAACATCCGACAGGTGTTCTATAGGATTCAGGTCAGGAGTCTGTGCAGGCCAGTTCATTACAGGGATGTTATTGTTGTGTAACCACTCCGCCACAGGTCGTGCATTACGAACAGGTCCTCGATCATGTTGAAAGATGCAAGAACGTCCTTAAAACGTCACTGTAGGCCTGTGCTGTGATAGTAGCAAGCAAAACAACGAGGGGTACAAGTCCCCTACGTGAAGAACACGACCACACCGTAACACCACCGCCTCCGAATTTTTCTTTTGGCACTACACACGCTGGCAGATCACGTTCACCGGGCATTAGCCATACCCACACTCTGCCACCGGATCGCCACATTGCGTACCATGATACGTCACTCGACAAAACGTTTTTCCACTATTCAATCGTCCAATGTTTACGGTTCTTACACCAAGCGAGGCGTCGTTTGGCATTTACCGCCATGATGTGTGGCTTATGAGCAGCCGCTCGACCATGAAATCCAAGTTTTCTCACCTCCCGCCTAACTGTCATAGTACTTGCAGTTAATCCTGATGCAGTTTGGAATTCCTGTGCGGTGGTCTGTATAGATGTTTGCCTATTACACATTACGACCCTCTTCAACTATCGGCGGTCTCTGTCAGTCAATAGATGAGGTCGGCCTGTACGCCTTTGTGCTGTACGTGTCCCTTCACGTTTCCACTTCACTGTCACATCGGAAGCAGTGGAGCTACGGATGTTTAGGAGTGGGAAAATCACGCCTACAGACGAGTGACACAAGTCACACCCAGTCACCTGACTGCGTTTGAAGTAGGCGGAGCACCCCATTCTGCTGTCTCACGATGTCCAATTGCTGCTGAGGTGGCTGATATGGAATACCTGGCAGTAGGTGGCAACAGAATGCACCTAATATGAAAAAACGTATGTTTTTAGGAGTGTCCGGATACTTTTGATCCTATAGAGTATACAGGGTGTTCAAAAAAAAGGGTCGAATACTTTGAGAGGCGGCAGTACTCATCGAAATAATAAGAATAAATCCACCAAACATGGATCCTGAAAAACATACTTTCCCAGATAAACACGTGTTTGCCGGCCGAAGTGGCCCAGCGGTTCTAGGCGCTACAGCCTGGAACTGCGCGCCCGCTGCGGTCGCAGTTTCGAATCCTGCCACGGTCATGGATGTGTGCCATGTCCTCAGGTTAGTTAGGTTTAAGTACCAAGTTCTAGGGGACTGATGACCTCAGATGTTCAGTCCCATACTGCTCACCGCCATTTGAACCATTTGTACTTCCACAGAATAACATAAATAATCCCAACAGAGGCTTATAGAAACAATTGCATCACACGTGCGAAAGTATTAATAGAGCCATGTAACACTTTCACGGAAAATAGAGTAAAAAAAAAATAAAATGTCGTATTTGGGGTACTAACTCAGGGCCAGTGGTACAACGATCTAACGCTCTACCAACTTCCCCACGGAGGCTACACGTATTATTTACTCACAGTTACGCTTTTCCTGTGCTCCGCAACGCTGGTGTTACTTTTAGTTAACGTTTACGCCCGTTCTGCTGGATGACTGCACAGTACGAACTAATTTGTAGTTTTGGTTCATTATCGACACACATTTGGTACCGATCTGAGGGTCTGACATCTGGAGGCTTGGGTGCCAGAAACTTCGCCCTTCACGCACTGTTGAACTCGCCCAGTGTGCCAGTGTAGTGGAATACACACCGGAGTCGAGCCAGCGGCTCTGCTCCGCCTGCCTCGAGAGCCGCTGCTCTCCTTGGGCAATAGGCGGTGAGCGGGCGACCTGGCTGTGCCGAGATCTGCTTTATCCCCGGCACTGATCCCCGCGACACGGCCGGCCTACCTCCCAGGACTCTGGGATTAGTCGCGCACCGGCGCCGTCTCCGAGGGCAAGGCGGCGCCCTCCCACACCCTCTCCTGCCCTCCTGTCCGACTAAACCACTGCCCGGCGTGTATTACTTGTGTCGTCTTACAGACTTAAAAAAACAACAACTATTAAATCAAAACATAATTTAAGGGCATATGGTTTTCTATGAGAAAAAGTACCACCACAGCTTCTAACATTCAGCGTGGTGTAGGTTTGTTGTAAATCGTATCTCCCTACCGCTTTCGCGCAACGACGGTCTGAGCGTGTTTTTTTAGAGAATTGACTAGTTTGAACCTGGGACCTGTTGCTGGTAAGGAGACGCCAGACCACACATGACATGTAGAATTCAGAAGAGATCAGTGAGACTAGCGATGATATAACCAAATACTAAATGATCTCAGCGTCAGCTCCACTGCACTCCCTGTAAAAGAATCCTAATACTAACTAAATTTAGTGGAAGGGGTCCAAGGCTTTCCTATTTTTAGTTAGCTGATAAAATAACGTCGAAGAAGCAGTTAAGTTTACCATTGGAAATTTATTCTAATCACAAAACATCGTTTATAAATTGCACTATTGATAAAAGGAAATGTGTTAATACAGGATGATAAAAACCAACTGCGTTCAACAAAAATGTGAACGAATATTCCCTGAATGGGTTTCCAAGTTCTACAATGGATCGAAGGATGACCTATGCCAATCAGATCTATAATCTAGGTTTAAATTAAGTTTCACAAAAGAGAAAACTATCAAAATGGTCTACAGTGACCCTCAATTATCATTAATTACTTATCTAACTTGTCGTAAATTACAGTGGCTTCTCAATAATTATATAACAGAAAAGTCATAGCGTTTCAGATTTTTATTTCAAGTAGCAAATGTGAACACGATGAGATTTAATTGACGATCGACACTAGTATTACGTAAAATGTGTAACAGATGAGACTTCTGCAGTTCTGAGTGAAGCTTTATGCGATGTTATGCGGCATCGCGTGCGTTAATTACCTTGTCGTTGGTTAGGCAGCGTCAGGAGGCAGCGGGCGGCGCAACTCCATACAGCCCGCCGTCTCAGAAACAACTCTCCCCTAATTTCTCCTTAGTAAAATTTACCGACGTTGGCTTAAAAAAAGCTATCTGGCTGTGTTTTCAACCGGCCAATCAGGGTCTCAATGTTAAGCTAAACTCCACCTACAAAATTCTGTCTATGCAATGAGAAAAGTTATACTTTTCGTGGTGGGGCAATGTTTTAAACGTTTGCAACGTAACAGAGACGCGAAAAAGTCTCATGCTAAAACTTGCAGCTGGTGTGGCCCTTTTAGTGTTATCATAAGATCTATACTGTTCTTCTGGAGGGCTCTAGCTTTTAACATGGACTGGGGGGGTGGGGGGGGGGTGGTCCTGGTGGTCGGCAGGCGATGTGGGTGTCCGTCCCTTATCGTAGGGCCTTCTAGCTTAACATAGTTCTGGTCTCGGCTTCTGTCCTCGTTTCTTCCCTCGGAACTGCGTCTGCGTGGGAAGGTATGACATGCATTTAGGCGTTCTTGTGTTAGTATGTGGTATTCCATTTGCTCACTCGTTGATCGTATTACTCTGGTTAATTTAATGTCAGGATTTATTCGGAGCTATGTGGCGTACTGCCGGATTTGCTTATCATGTCAGGGTTTTCATGGAAGGTGTTGGATTTGCCTGACACCTTACAAGCCGTATCTTCAGAATGTCTTCATTCTATCACACGACTAGTTTCGGCCTTCACCTTGAGTGTGTAATGGTACTTGAATTACGTATCCATTACGGCAACTCACCTCAACCTCTCGATACCAGCAATATTCTACTGTGTTTCTGTAAAATAGTTAACATATTTCTGTCGTCACTATGATCATTGACGTACTTGTAACTCTGATTTTTGGGCGCGTAAGCGGTTATTAGAGAGTCAAGCTTTGGTCGTCATGTTAAAAAGACGTAAATTGTAGTCAGTTTATGAAATGTGAATTTTAACAGTGAGAAAGATATTTTCAAGTATGTTTTATATTGTGAAGTGATGTTTTGGAACGGGTTACGTGATATTGCAACAAAAGTAATAAAAAAGAAGTGTAACTTAAATGTGGAGTGCTGATTACTTTTTTTACACCACCATTGTCCTAACTTGCAAAAGTTTAATCTTCAAGAATGGTTTACAAAACACATCTATAAAACTTTTGAATATCGCAGAATAACACCTACGCCTCTTTGCAGCCGAGCTTGGAATCATCACTACGTAGATTTTCAACGATTGGGCCATGAGGTCACACCGTGACCAGCGCACGAAACATGAAAAGATGAGTGCCTAGTTTATCCATTATTTCAAGAAATGACTTTATTAACTGTGCTCTTATGACACCTGCCACATAATATAACTCTCTTGTTGCCCGAAAATGCAATGTTTAGCAGGGTGAGCAACACTACAAACATAATTAATTTTTGACCTTTGTTGTGGTAGGGTTGTTAGAAGTGGGTCATTCTGTCTCTGGAGATACACTGTGTGATCAAAAATATCCGGACAGATTAGCTGCACTGTGCTGCCACCTACTGTCCTACTGTCAGGTACTCCATATCAGCGACGTCAAGAGTAATTAGCCATCGTGAGGGAGCAGAATGGGGCGCTCCGCGGAACTCACAAACATGGCCAGGTGGTTCGGTGTCACTTCTGTGATACGTATGTTCGCGAGATTTCCACATTCCGAAACATCCCTAGGTCCACTGTTTCCGATGTGATTTTTTCTTTCCTGTCATCAGTTAACTGACTGGTTTGATGCGGCCCGCCACGAATTCCTTTCCTGTGCTAACCTCTTCATCTCAGAGTAGCACTTGCAACCTACGTCCTCAATTATTTGCTTGACGTATTCCAGTCTGTGTCTTCCTCTACAGTTTTTGCCCTCTACAGCTCTACAGCTCCCTCTAGTACCATGGAAGTCATTCCATCATGTCTTAGCAGATGTCCTATCATCCTGTCCCTTCTCCTTATCAGTGTTTTCCACATATTCCTTTCCTCTCCCATTCTGCATAGAACCTCCTCATTCCTTACCTTATCAGTCCACCTAATTTTCAACAGTCGTCTATAGCACCACATCTCAAATGCTTCGATTCTCTTCTGTTTCGGTTTTCCCACAGTCCATGTTCCACTACCATACAATGCTGTACTCCAGGCCTACATCCTCAGAAATTTCTTCCTCAAATTAAGGCCGGTATTTGATATTAGTAGACTTCTCTTGGTCAGAAATGCCTTTTTTGCCATACTGAGTCAGCTTTTGATGTCCTCCTTGCTCCGTCCGTCATTGGTTATTTTACTGCCTAGGTAGCAGAATTCCTTAACTTCATTGACTTCGTGACCATCAATCCTGATGTTAAGTTTCTCGCTGTTCTCATTTATACTACTTCTCATAACCTTCGTATTTCTCCGATTTACTCTCAAACCATACTGTGTACTCATTAGACTGTTCATTCCGTCCAGCAGATCATTTAATTCTTCTTCCCTTTCACTCAGCATAGCAATGTCATCAGCGAATCGTGTCATTGATATCCTTTCACCTTGTATTTTAATTCCACTCCTGAACCTTTCTTTTATTTCCATCATTGCGTCCTCGATGTACAGATTGAATAGTAGGGGCGAAAGGCTACAGCCGATGTGATAGTGAAGTGGAAACGTGAAGGGACACGTACAGCACAAAAGCGTACAGGCCGACCTCATCTGTTGACTGACAGAGACCGCCGACAGTTGAAGAGGGTCGTAATGTGTAATAGACCATGACACAGGAATTCCAAACTGCATCAGGATCCACCTGCAAGTACCATGACAGTTAGGGGGGAGGTGAGAAAACTTGTATTTCATGGTCGAGCGGCTGCTCGTAAGCCACACATCACGCCGTTAAATGACAAACGACGCCTCGCTTGGTGTAAGGAGCGTAAAGATTGCACGACTGAACAATGGAAAAACGTTGTGTGGAGTGACATATGACGATACACAATGTGGCGATCCGATGACAGGGTGTGGGTGTGGCGAGTGCCCTGCGAACGTCATCTGCCAGTGTGAGTAGTGCCAACAGTAAAATTCGGAGGCGGTGGTGTTACGGTGTGGTCGTCTTTTTCATGGAGGGGGCTTGCAGTCCTTACTGTTTCGCTGGGCACTATCAAAGCACAGGCCTACGCTGATGTTTTAAGCACTTCCTTGCTTCCCACTGTAGAAGAGTTATTTGGGGATGGCGATGCAATCGCCTTCCCATCTTTCAACACGATCGAGCTCCTGTATATAATGCACGGCCTGTGGCGGAGTGGTTGCACAACAATAACGTCCCTGTAATGGGCTGCCCTGCACAGAGGTCTGACCTGAATCCTACAGATCTTCGGGATGTTTTGAAATGCTGACTTCGTGCCAGACCTCACCGACAAACATCGGTACCTCTCCTCAGTGCAGCACTCCGTGAAGAATGGGCTGCCATTCACCAAGAAACCTTCCAGTACTGAATGCATGCCTGTGAGAATGGAAGCTGCCATGAAGACTAACGGTGGGCGAACTTGAAAGTCATTTTCAGCCAGGTGTCCGGATACTTTTGATCACACAGTGTTGTCTCAGATCTGGTATCCTCGACACAATCTTGACACTGGATGTCGGGATACTCAATTGCCTAAAGATTTCAAATGGTTCAAATGGCTCTGAGCGCTATGGGTCTTAACATCTGAGGTTATGAGTCCCCTAGAACTCAGAACTACTTAAACCTAACTAACCTAAGGACATCACACACATCCATGCCCGAGGCAAGATTAGAACTTGCGACCGTAGCGGTCGCGAGGTTCCAGACTGAAGCGCCTAGAACCGCTCGGCCACTGCGGCCGGCCCTAACGATTTCCGAAATCCCCATGTCTGTAACTCCAACCTCGATTCCGTGTTCAGAGTCCGTTAATTTCCGTAGTGCCGTCACTACGACGTGGGAAACCTTTTCAGTTGAGCTAATACAATAGCTCCCTACTTAGCAATCATACAGAACCGCTCGCTCACCGATAGATCTGTACCTACAGATTGAAAAACTGCGCAGGTCCCACCAGTGTTTAAGAAGGGTAGTAGGAGTAATCCATCGAACTACAGACCTATATCATTGACGTCGGTTTGCAGTAGGGTTTTGGAGCATATACTGTATTCAAACATCATGAATCACCTCGAAGGGAACGATCTATTGATACGTAATCAGGATGGTTTCAGAAAACATCGTTCTTGTGCAACGCAGCTAGCTCTTTATTCGCACGAAGTAACGGCCGCTATCGACAGGGGATCTCAGATTGATTCCGTTTTTCTGGATTTCCGGAAAGCTTTTCACACCGTTCCTCACAATCGACTTCTAATCAAGCTGCGGGCCTATGGGGTATCGTCTCAGTTGTGCGACTGGATTCGTGATTTCCTGTCAGGAAGGTTGCAGTTCGTAGTAATAGACGGCAAATCATCGAGTAAAACTGAAGTGATATCAGGTGTTCCCCAGGGAAGCGTCCTGGGACCTCTTCTGTTCCTGATCTTTATAAAGAACCTGGGTGACAATCTGAACAGTTCTCTTAGGTTGTTCGCAGATGATGCTGTAATTTACCGTCTAGTAAGGTCATCCGAAGACCAGTAGTAGTTGCAAAGCTATTTAGAAAAGATTGCTGTATGGTGTGGCAGGTGGCAGTTGACGCTAAATAACGAAAAGTGTGAGGTGATCCACACGAGTTCCAGAAGAAATCCGTTGGAATTCGATTACTCGACAAATAGTACAATTCTCAAGGCTGTCAATTCAACCAAGTACCTGGGTTTTAAAATTACGAACAACTTCAGTCGGAAAGACCATATAGATAATATTGTGGGGAAGGCGAGCCAAAGGTTGCGTTTCATTGGCAGGACACTTAGAAGATGCAACAAGTCCACTAAAGAGACAGCTTACACTACACTCGTTCGTTCTCTGTTAGAGTATTGCTGCGCGGTGTGGGATCCGTACCAGGTGGGATTGACGGAGGACATCGAAAGGTTGCAAAGAAGGGCAGCTCGTTTTGTATTATCACGTAATAGGGGAGAGAGTGTGGCAGATATGTTACGTGAGTTGGGATGGAAGTCATTAAAGCAAAGACGTTTTTCGTCGCGGCGAGATCTGTATACGAAATTTCAGTCACCAATTTTCTCTTCCGAATGCGAAAATATTTTGTTGAGCCTACATAGGTAGGAAAGATCATCAAAATAAAATAAGAGAAATCAGAGCTCGAATAGAAAGGTTTAGGTGTTCGTTTCTCCCGCGCGCTGTTCGGGAGTGGAATGGTAGGCAGTATGATTGTGGTTCGATGAACCTTCTGCCAAGCACTTAAGTGTGAATTGCAGAGTAGTCATGTAGATGTAGATGTAGCCTGATCCGCGTGTGTCCTGCCCTTTTATACCTTGTGTACGCGATATTAGAGTGAATTCGCTACCCTGTGACCTTTGTCACCCCAGGGTATATACACACTGATGGCGCTTCTGATATACGACGTGCTTCTCTACCGACAGCAATTACGCGCGTCTTTGATTCCGGGAAGCTTGGTCCGGCCCATTGTGTCACCCGGGCTGTTAGAGCCGCAGCCCGCGGCACGTAACCGATATGTAATAGTGCCCATGTATCGACGCGCCACTGACTCGTATGTCCAGCGGGCATTGGGACTGGCAGGGACCGCCCCTGCCCCATTGTCGCGTTTCCTGCTTTTTAATCCGCCCGTCCGCGCTCTGTGAGTAGCTGGCGCCTTTATTTCGCGGTTACTGTGCCGACACAAAACAAGGCGACAGTCAGCGGTGGGCGCCAAAGGCACGCACAATGCGTCGGTCATGGCCGGCGCGCTCGCATTGACACCTCTTTGTGGCGCTCCGCTGTCAACGCACAGCCGTAGCGACTGCAGACCGGCCGACTGGCTAAAGGAGAGCCCCGGCTGCGCGCCCGCGAATACACTTGTCCGGCTCCTCGGCGCCGGAAGAGAATAACTTATTGTTTAGCGGCTGGAGCTGTCGCCCGGCGGACCCGGGGAGGTAATTACAAAACAGAGAAAGGGAAGCAGAGACAAAGGCCGCCAGCGAGCAGCGGGGGGGGGCGAACAAAGGGTGCGTGCGTGCGAGAGCGCGCACGAGCAAAGTGTGAAACAGCTACTTCGCGCCTGGCGGCAGGAATGAACTGTTTCTTCATCAGGAACATCAGCCCTGCCGGTTCATTACCGTCCGTCATCTTATGAAGCTGATGACGTAGCTGTTCTCAGTGAGAATGTTGGAAGAGACTCGCCAGAATGTCCGCACGCGGTAAGACGGCTCGTCCGGGATTGGGGAGGAGTTCTGGCATTGGATCCAATCCGCCCGGCAGATCGGGAAATTCCAAAGTGATATCTTGCACGCTGCAGATGCGTGTGCGCTGATATGAAACTTCCTGGCAGAATAAAACTGTGTGCCGGGCCGAGACTCGAACTCGGGACCTTTGCCTTTCGCAGTCCAGTGCCCCACTTGCTGAGCCACTCCAGCTCTAACGGCGACCTCTTCTTCTGCCAGTAACCCATCTCCTACCTTCCCAACTTCACAGAACCTCTCCAGCGGAGCTGGCAGCGTCTGTGAAACTAGTCGTGTGAAGTTAGCACCCCTTTCTTTTCGAGAAATAATTTTTTCGCAGTTCTCATTAGATGTGCCATAGTTCTAGAGTTCTTTGCACAAAATTTCAATAGTTCTGCAAAATGTAACGAAGAAAACAACAATACTCGAAAAAATTTTCGTATCGGAAACATTCTTTGGCAATTTACGCTTAATGTAAATAACTACAACGGTTCTGAGAAAAGTTCTGAAGAGAACTCCACGAGTTCTATCGAAAATCCAAGTAACATTTTTTGTCGAGCTAATAGTTTACGAGATAATTGCAATTTAAGGAGAAAATCTTTTCACTTACTGTGAAGTTCGCACCCCTTTTTTTTTCCAGAAATGTATATTTTTTTCAGAGTTCTTGATAGATATGGCATAGTTCTAGAGCTGTTTGTACAAAATTTTAATAGTTCTGCAAAAATTTTTCGATTATTGTTGTTTTCTTCGCTAAATTCTGCATAACTATTCAAATTTTGTACAAAGAACTCTAGACCTATGCCATATCTATCAAGAACTCTAAAAAAATATATATTTCTGAAAAAAAGGGTGCCAACTTCACAGTAAGTGAAAAGGTTTTCTCATTAAAATGCAGTTATCTCGTAAACTATTAGCTGCACAAAAAAATGAGGGAGGGTCGTGGATCGTGATTCGCTAGAGCACTTGACCGCGAAAGGCGAAGATCCCGGCACACAGTCCTAATCCGCCAGGAAGTTTCAGAATGGGGGGGGGGGGGGGGGGGCTTGTATGTCAAATTAATGAAGTTTGTCACTTTCTGTTTCTAGTCCATTAGGTAGTTTACGCTCTGAAGAACGTTCTGGTATATCATACCAGAACGCTAAAAACAAACACACTAATGAGCCAAAACATTATGACCACCTGCGCAACAGCTTGTTTATCCGTCTCTGGAACGAAATACATCACTGATTCTGCGTATCAGGGATCCGAAAGTTTGTTCGTAGCTTTTTCGAAGTATTCGCCATAACATGTCTACGCACAGCTCATGTGATTCGCTCAAATAATGGGCCGCTGATCTGCGTATGCTGTGATGCATCTCGATTTCGACCCAGATGGGTTCCATAGGATTTACATCAGCCGAATTTGGTCGCCGAGACATCGACGTTGAGTTCGCTATAATGTTTCTCAAGCCACAGTAGCACGGTTCTGGCTCCGAGACACGGATAATTATACTGATGAAAGATGACATCGCCGTCGGGGAAGACTTGAAGCATTAAGCAATGCATGTGGTTCGCAGCTGTCAGCGTGTCTTCGATTACTACCACAGGTCTCGTCTCGTGCAAGCTCAGGGCAATGTCTTCCATAGCAAAACAGTGCTTCCACTAGCCTGCGTCGGTGATGCGCTGCACATTTCGAGCCACCGTTCTTCGATGGCCAACGGCCTTGCCGCCGTGGTAACACCGGTTCCCGTCGGATCACCGAAGTTAAGCGCTGTCGGGCTGGGATTGCACTTTGACGGGTGACCATCCGGTCTGCCGAGCGCCGTTGGCAAGCGGGGTGCACTCAGCCCTTGTGAGGCAAACTGGAGGAGCAACTTCATCTAAAAGTAGCGGCTCTGGTCACGTAAACCGACATACGGCCGGGAGAGCGGTGTGCTGACCACATGCCTCTCCATGTCCGCATCTACAGACGCCTGTGGTCTGAGGATGACACGGCGGCCGGTCGGTACCGTTGGGCCTTCCAAGGCATGTTCGGACGGAGTTTACAGTTCACCTCGATGACGCAATTTGAGGAGACGACCATCAACTGAGTGTATCAAAAACATAATTCACCCGAAGATCCGACACGTTTTCATTGATCGGCGGTCGAATTCCAATGGTTCCGTGTGCACGACAGTCGTAATTGACGATATCGTTGAGTCAAGGTGTAAACAGGTAGGGGTGGTCTGCTGCAGATGGTTCAAAATGGTTCAAATGACTCTGAGCACTATGGGACTTAACATCTGAGGTCATCAGTCCACTAGAACTTAGAACTACACTCCTGGAAATTGAAATAAGAACACAGTGAATTCATTGTCCCAGGAAGGGGAAACTTTATTGACACATTCCTGGGGTCAGATACATCACATGATCACACTGACAGAACCACAGGCACATAGACACAGGCAACAGAGCATGCACAATGTCGCCACTAGTACAGTGTACATCCACTTTTCGCAGCAATGCAGGCTGCTATTCTCCCATGGAGACGATCGTAGAGATGCTGGATGTAGTCCTGTGGAACGGCTTGCCATGCCATTTCCACCTGGAGCCTCAGTTGGACCAGCGTTCGTGCTGGACGTGCAGACCGCGTGAGACGACGCTTCATCCAGTCCCAAACATGCTCAATTGGGGACAGATCCGGAGATCTTGCTGGCCAGGGTAATTGACTTACACCTTCTAGAGCACGTTGGGTGGCACGGGATACATGCGGACGTGCATTGTCCTGTTGGAACAGCAAGTTCCCTTGCCGGTCTAGGAATGGTAGAACGATGGGTTCGATGACGGTTTGGATGTACCGTGCACTATTCAGTGTCCCCTCGACGATCACCAGAGGTGTACGGCCAGTGTAGGAGATCGCTCCCCACATCATGATGCCGGGTGTTGGCCCTGTGTGCCTCGGTCGTATGCAGTCCTGATTGTGGCGCTCACCTGCACGGCGCCAAACACGCATACGACCATCATTGGCACCAAGGCAGAAGCGACTCTCATCGCTGAAGACGACACGTCTCCATTCGTCCCTCCATTCACGCCTGTCACGACACCACTGGAGGTGGGCTGCACAATGTTGGGGCGTGAGCGGAAGACGGCCTAACGGTGTGCGGGACCGTAGACCAGCTTCATGGAGACGGTTGCGAATGGCCCTCGCCGATACCCCAGGAGCAACAGTGTCCCTAATTTGCTTAGAAGTGGCGGTGCGGTCCCCTACGGCACTGCGTAGGATCCTACGGTCTTGGCGTGCATCCGTGCGTCGCTGCGGTCCGGTCCCAGGTCGACGGGCACGTGCACCTTCCGCCGACCACTGGCGACAACATCGATGTACTGTGGAGACCTCACGCCCCACGTGTTGAGCAATTCGGCGGTACGTCCACCCGGCCTCCCGCATCCCACTATACGCCCTCGCTCAAAGTCCGTCAACTGCACATACGGTTCACGTCCACGCTGTCGCGGCATGCTACCAGTGTTAAAGACTGCGATGGAGCTCCATATGCCACGGCAAACTGGCTGACACTGACGGCGGCGGTGCACACATGCTGCGCAGCTAGCGCCATTCGACGGCCAACACCGCGGTTCCCGGTGTGTCCGCTGTGCCGTGCGTGTGATCATTGCTTGTACAGCCCTCTCGCAGTGTCCGGAGCAAGTATGGTGGGTCTGACACACCGGTGTCAATGTGTTCTTTTTTCCATTTCCAGGAGTGTACTTAAACCTAACTAACCTAAGGACATCACACACATCCATGTCCGGGGCAGGATTCGAACCTGCGACCGTAGCAGTCGCGTGGTCCCAGACTGAAGCGCATAGAACCGCTCGGCCACATCGGCCGGCGGTCTGCTGCACAGCTCCATGTTCAACAATTCCTGATGAAAGGTGTGCTCCGAAACATCTGTGAGTGCGCCAGCATCGTTCTCTTTCGGCGAAGATGTAAGCGAACTTATTTCAACTTTGAGTAAACTATTGCTGCTCTCCCTGGTACTCGGATGTAACATTTTTTCAGTAACGTTATAAAGCCGTCCGCTGTTTCGTTGTTGCACGTTTTGTAGAATTCTAACAGACGTAGAAATCAATCTTTGCTATATAGTTCTTTACGCAAAGATGTTTATGTTCCTGCGGGTAGTGTATCTATGAAACTGTTATTCGTGTATGTGATTGCAGGCTTTATCGGCGTATTTCAACCATGAAATCTTCACGGATTATCAGCCGACTGGCGTCGTCTTTTAGTCGCAACGTTTCAATGGATTGCGTATCCATTATCTTCAGGATGGATACGCAATCCATTGAAACGTTGCGACTGGAAGAGTACGCCACTCGGCTGATAACCCGTGAAGGTATCATAGCTGTTATTGATGTGTTTGTAATCTTTGGCTGTTTGGTTATCTGTTATCCCATATAAAATTTTGAATAAATTCTTCTTAAAAACTGTGTGCGGTTGAAGCCGGAGGAAACTGAGATACACACACAAACGAAAGCGAACAAATCTATTTCAAGCACACTTAATTTAAAAAACGAAATTTTATATTGGGGTAACAGATTAACAAAACACCAGAGTGTACCAACTCGGCAATAACAGTTCCATAGATACCCGACCTGTAATAATAGAAATATCTCTGGGTAAACAAATAGCTGCCAAACATTAATTTCTACGGCTGTCAGAATGATACAAAGCGTATTATAATGTACGTGCAACATCAATTCATCTGGAAACTTTAAAATGTTATTGGGAAAGTGTTACCTCCAACAGCTACAGACATCAGCAATAGTTTACTCAAAGTTGTCATTTGTCTGTTTACAACGTCATGTCGTAAGTGTAAAACACCTTTGTAAATTATATGTCGTGTTAAAAATAACAAATGCGATCTTTTTCAGACGTAATGATGAAGACAATAAAACAGAAATAATCTTGTATACAAAAGTAGAATGTCAAGCAGCATACTGTTTACTAATTGCTTGCAGAAAATACTTGAGATTCTACGTCTGTGCAATCGGAGAGTAAGGCCATTTGCGACCACTACGGTCGCAGGTTCGAATCCTGCCTCGGGCATGGACATGTGTGATGTACTTAGGTTAGTTACCTTTAAGTAGTTCTAAGTTCTAGGGGACTGTTGACCTCAGATGTTAAGTCCCATAGTGCTCAGAGCCATGTGAACCATTTTTGAGTACGGCCATTTATGTCACGTATTTAGATACTCGTAAACTCGGTCATCAGAACTTGTAGGGTAGTTGCCGTTGACCTATAATCATGAAATTTCGCAGGAATCAAGGTTTCCATAGTACAAAAAAGGAAAAAATTCGAAAATCGTTCATTTGTAATTATATCACACACAAAAGTTTCTCTTTGTTATTTCTTACCAGTCTGTCTGTCTGTCTGTCCGTCCGTTAAGACCTCTTTCTCTCAGAAACGTGTGGGTGTGTCAAGTTGCCATTTATTTCCATTACTAAGATCTGTGGTCCCTTGGCGCTGTAAGAAATTTAAGGTTCTCCGTCAATGCACTCAAAAGGTAGGGCCATTTATGTCGCATATTTTGATATATGGCCAGTATCGATATCTATAACAGGCAAAATTCGTCAAGATCCTAGATTCCCAGAATGGATAAACTATCTACACTGATGTTCAAAATTGAAACAAAAAACAGGTATTTCCCTGTTCTGTGTCTAAATAACGATATAATCAACAGATGTATAGAATTGGAAGGAAAATCAGCATGGGCCATATTTTGTTGTTTTATTGTCAGAAAAATCGATTTTCTGTCACTTAGTGACCATCCTCAGTGTTGTAATACACAATTAAAATTAGTAGGCACTGGTATCAAGATATAACCACACATATGCATTATCACTTTCCCTGAGATTCATACGGTGAAGGTGTGCTGGGTACGGCCCATGACCGGTCAAAAAGTGTATCATTCCACGACTCGGATTTCATTTGTAGTCTCTCCCTGATGTTTGGGGAAAAGTCATGGACCCTACGGCCCTTGTCACTCGTATCCCAGTCTCTCTGCCAAGTATCCAGGCACCATTTTTTAAGTGTAGTTTGTCTTGAATGTCGTCTCCTGTTACAGATCTTGTAAGACTTCGTGTTCTCCTGACCTTCACTGCTTACATATTCCGCCCTCACAATCATATTCCACACATCAAGAAGCTTCATTCGAACCAAAACTCGATAAGATAAAGTCAATGTTGTATGAATTCATGTAAACGATATGCAATTAACAAGTAAGCGCACCATGGTTGAAATACTCGAGGCTGGCATACACACACACACTCCACAGAAGCTTTTAGCTTGGGAGAGAAGCCGCACAACGGGATTCCGGTCCCTTCAGAGGACGACCCAGCCTATGTCAGCTGTGTAGTGGACAGCGTGGGCCCGAGTGAAAGGGGGGGGGGGGGGGGGGGAACAACCCCGTGTTCGGTTTAAAAGCAAATTCCGCTACATTGTGTGGGAGCGGCCAGCCTACGCATTCTTTACGCATAGTACGCACTTTCAGAGACTTTCACAGGGAGACAGCAAACGCCAAACGCCGATGCTACAGATTTCCGGATTGGTCGCCTTAAACAAAACGTCATTCTCCCATTTTAGAAGAGCAATGCTGATTGGCAGACGATATTTCTGACACCTTGAGCTGAAGGAATAATGGAAGAGACCGAAAGATATACCTCTTCACGACCTGCGTAGAGACGCGCCGTTCCGCTGTCGCTGTTGGAGTGAGTAACAAGTCTCTCCTCAGTACTTCACTGGGAGAGCAGCTCTGTCGAGAGCGAATCGAAGTGCTAGTCTATATTGAGTCCTTGCCATTAAGCATTGTTCACTGTGCTGGCCACGACACTTATTGTGCTGTGTGAATGGACAGAGTTAAACACATGCAAGCGAATTTTTGAGTGGCATCGCGGTGTACCACGCCAATATTAGACTAGGGGCGAAGAGGAGTCCTTGACTTCATCAATCCGTAGGGAGAGTTTGATTGGCGAAGGTCAATCCAGATAGAACGAGAGTTATCTTATTTGTCAGCAGCGAGCGCCGCAGATATCAGTCATCGCAGCTTACAGTATTGTGCGCTACAGCTATTGCGAGCCCCGTATTTCCTCCACAACAGTACACTTCACTGCATTGCACACGCGACAGCCTCGACCGTACCTCGCAACATGCCAAAGCATCAACATTCAAGCTGAGTAGGCGCGCTTCTCATCCATTCTGCCAAGTCAATAACAATCTTAAACTTTGTATAGAAATATCTTTAGCGAATCCTATCCTTGAGAGGTAACTTCACATTCCGAAAAGAACCAGGATATAACTTGATCAATTCATAACTAAAAGTGCCATTGTGATTTCTCAGAATTTTTGCAAAATAAATTATAATTTTCGTTAGTTTCATGTTTTTCTTACACTAACTAGCACTACTCCAGTACCCAAGTATCCCACTAGTTACGTAAGAAATTTTGTGAATTTTTGTGTCATTTCCTTACAGCGCACGACTCAAGAAGATATTTATTGCTGAAAGTTTTTCAGGCATTTCTCTTTAGAACGTTAGGAGCGTCTGTCTGACTTCTGTAGTAGTGTCGGGGTGGAAATTGCATTTTGCCGGAGCCACAGGGTAAAGGGTACATCTCAGATTAATCCGTTGCGCAGAATAACAGAATAACACATCAACCCCCTTTTACCACAATCTTGCCCACTCTCTACTGCCCTTCTTTAACCAATATGCTGCAGCACGGTATTTGATAGTTATGTCGATTGGAAAAACACCCAGGACTACAGGCAGGGCATCCAGTGAAGGCACCTGACAACCTAAGCAGTACTCCTCTCTGCTTTCGGCGAACAATAGTCTCGTTTACCGCAAGGCTCAGTTTATGAACCCATGTGCTGGCTGCAAAACTTATGATGGATTCAAAAATCGCACAGTGGTACTCTCTCATGTATGTTAATGGTTATTTATTTCAAGTTTATGCTACCAGTCACTTTTTATTTTATGTTTAATCTAACATAACGCAACGCGTTTCGAACATATTTTGTGCATTTTCAAGCGTTTGTACACACATATATACATCGAGAAATGTTACTTAAAATAAACAATTTCAAATTAGATTAATCTAGAACACTTTGTTTTTTACTGTAGCTGCTGGTGTGGCATTTGGAGGGAAGTAGGGGGCAGTGTATATATAGAGATCGAAGTCAGTGATGTCTTCTGCTGGTTTTCTTCTCTGTTGTTGGTTATGTATCTCACAGCAGTTACATCCTCTTGCTGCTTCACTTGTATCACTGGTGTAATGGCGGAGCTGATGATAGACGTCACACTATTGCACATGATTTTGTCACTGAATGTCACTGCACAAATTGCTTCGATGTTGTACACACAACACAAGATGGCGGACTGTAGCATTTGAGTCTGTATCGATTATCAAGGGTTTGTATCGATTTTCTTGGTTCTGGTAGATTATTTACATCGACATTTCGTGAATCTATTGAGTTAGAACTGGCTTAAGACTGTTGAAGAATTTTGAGTTTTTGAATACGGTTATTTCATTAAGAATGTTATCTCCATGCTTTGTGTTATGTATGAAAATTTCCATTTCTTCCATCATATCCATTCTTTTACTTTTTCCTATTTTGTGTAAAATTTCGAGGTTGTCTTCTATTTTCAGAGGGTTGCCTGTGTCTTTAATGTGAGTTGCTACTGCTGATTTGTCACATTTATCAAGCCTGTAGCAGTCTAAATGTTCTTTGAATCGGGTTCTGAAGTTTCTGCCTGTTTGGCCGATATAATATTTATTACGTTGGCTGCAGGTAATTTTGTAAATGCCAGATGCATCAAGACTTCTATCTGATGGTTTTATATTGTGGATAAGCTTCCTACCTCGGTTGTTGTTGGTGCTGAAGCTAATTTTTACTTCTGTGTTTTTGAATAGTCTTGCTAATTTGTCAGATACTATTCCAAGATATGGCATTTTTACATATTTGACTGCTGGGGCACTGTCAGTTGTGAGTGTAGTGTGATGTTGTTTGTTCAGTTTATTTTTTATCTGTTGTGACATGGTGTTAATTAGAGAAGGGTCATATCCATTGTTTATTGCAGTATATGTTATGGTTTCTATTTCTTGTTGGAGTTCTGTATGTTGAAGTGGAAATTTGTGTGCTCTGCACAGCATTGATTTATAAGCAGCTTTTTTGTAGGAGGAGGGATGTGTTGAGGAGTTTGGTATAGTGGTGTCAGCGCCAATAGGTTTTCTGTAAACATTGAAAGCTACCTTTTGGTTCTGTTTTGATATTTTTATGTCAAGAAAAGGTATGGTGTTGTCTTCTTCCTGTTCGAGGGTGAATTGAATATTTTTATGTAGACTATTGAACTTGTTAAAGAGGTTTGTCACTTCATCCTCTGTGCCATCAAACAGAATGAGGGTGTCATCTACATGCCAGTTCTAACTCAATAGATTCACGAAATGTCGATGTAAATAATCTACCAGAACCCTTGATAATCGATACAGACTCACATGCTACAGTCCGCCATCTTGTGTTGTGTGTACAACATCGAAGCAATTTGTGCAGTGACATTCAGTGACAAAATAATGTGCAATAGTGTGATATCTATCATCAGCTCCGCCATTACACCAATGATACAAGTGAAGCGGCAAGAGGATGTAAGTGCTGTGAGATACATAACCAACAACAGAGAAGAAAACTAGCAGAAGACATCACTGACTTCGATCTCTATATATACACTGCCCCCCTACTTCCCTCCAAATGCCACACCAGCAGCTACAGTAAAAAACAAAGTGTTCTAGATTAATCTAATTTGAAATTGTTTATTTTAAGTAACAATTCTCGATGTATATATGTGTGTACAAACGCTTGAAAATGAACAAAATATGTTCGAAACGCGTTCCGTTATGTTAGATTAAACATAAAATAAAAAGTGATTGGTAGCATAAACTTGAAATAAATAATTTTCCCACACAGTCACGGTATACAAACATTAGCCATTATGGCTGAAAATACACTCCTGGAAACTGAAATAAGAACACCGTGAATTCATTGTTCCAGGAATGGGAAACTTTATTGACACATTCCTGGGGTCAGATACATCACATGAACACACTGACAGAACCACAGGCACATAGACACAGGCAACAGAGCATGCACAATGTTGGCACTAGTACAGTGTATATCCACCTTTCGCAGCAATGCAGGCTGCTATTCTCCCATGGAGACGATCGTAGAGATGCTGGATGTAGTCCTGTGGAACGGCTTGCCATGCCATTTCCACCTGGCGCCTCAGTTGGACCAGCGTTCGTGCTGGACGTGCAGACCGCTTGAGACGACGCTTCATCCAGTCCCAAACATGCTCAATGGGGGACAGATCCAGAGAACTTGCTGGCCAGGGTAGTTGACTTACACCTTCTAGAGCAAGTTGGGTGGCACGGGATACATGCGGACGTGCATTGTCGTGTTGGAACAGCAAGTTCCCTTGCCGGTCTAGGAATGGTAGAACGATGGGTTCGATGACGGTTTGGATGTACCGTGCACTATTCAGTGTCCCCTCGATGATCACCAGAGGTGTACGGCCAGTGTAGGAGATCGCTCCCCACACCATGATGCCGGGTGTTGGCCCTGTGTGCCTCGGTCGTATGCAGTCCTGATTGTGGCGCTCACCTGCACGGGGCGAAACACGCATACGACCATCATTGGCACCAAGGCTGAAGCGACTCTCATCGCTGAAGACGACACGTCTCCATTCGTCCCTCCATTCACGCCTGTCGCGACACCACTGGAGGCGGGCTGCACGATGTTGGGGCGTGAGCGGAAGACGGCCTAACGGTGTGCGGGACCGTAGCCCAGCTTCATGGAGACAGTTGCGAATGGTCCTCGCCGATACCCCAGGAGCAACAGTGTCCCTAATTTGCTGGGAAGTGGCGGTGCGGTCCCCTACGGCACTGCGTAGGATCCTACGGTCTTGGTGTGCATCCGTGCGTCGCTGCGGTCCGGTCCCAGGTTGACGGGCACGTGCACCTTCCGCCGACCACTGGCGACAACATCGATGTACTGTGGAGACCTCACGCCCCACGTGTTGAGCAATTCGGCGGTACGTCCACCCGGCCTCCCGCATGCCCACTATACGCCCTCGCTAAAAGTCCGTCAACTGCACATACGGTTCACGTCCACGCTGTCGCGGCATGCTACCAGTGTTAAAGACTGCGATGGAGCTCCGTATGCCACGGCAAACTGGCTGACACTGACGGCGGCGGTGGACAAATGCTGCGCAGCTAGCGTCATTCGACGGCCAACACCGCGGTTCCTGGTGTGTCCGCTGTGTCGTGCGTGTGATCATTGCTTGTACAGCCCTCTCGCAGTGTCCGGAGCAAGTATGGTGGGTCTGACACACCGGTGTCAATGTGTTCTTTTTTCCATTTCCAGGAGTGTAATTATCTTAATGGTATTCGAAATTCTATTTATTGATTCTAGCCAGTTTCTGTTATGATTTATCTGCCTGTGTGTTACGCGGAATTACTGTGCTATCTTCTGGGGTGAGTAATTTTGTATTTTTTTTTTAACTGATGAGTTTAGATATTGCGCAGCGTTCTGCTGACTTGCGGTAAGCCGACGCCGTCCGTACGGAGTGCCGCTGACTGGCGCGTGACGACTCTGGCGCGAGGCTCCGAACAAAGACGCGCGCGCTGCCTGCGCCTTTGAAGTGCGCCGGCGCTCGTTAATTGACAGCGCACCGTATTAATTACCGAGGCAGCGCCGGCCGCGGGGCACACGCTCCGTCTGCTCGTGAGCCATCGCAGGCAGAGCTCCGCACGTCTGCATCTGCGGCCGACAGCATGGCCGCCGGCCACCAGCGAAGATTAGAGGCGCGGCGCCGGCCGAGGTGTGAAATTTCACGGCTGCGGGGGTGGCGTCGGGGGCGGGAGGGACGCCCGTAGGCGGCGTCCGATTGTGCGTCGGCGGCGGCGCCGGGCCGAGGTGTCGCCGTGATTGACAGCCGGCCGCGGGGCGCCTCGTCTGCCCCCCGAGGGCGGCGGGGGCGGCGTCGAGGTGTCGCCCTGACTGACGTCTGCCCCCGGGGCACCGCGCCGCGTCCCCTGCTAATGAAAACTGCCGCCTCTTTGCGCGCCACCCTCTCGTATGTGAGACCGGCTCGGTGCACAACTCCAACCCTAGAAGGCACCACAGTCAGGCTTCGTCGAACTATCTACTCACCTGAACATTTCCATCTCATCGCTCCGGAACCGAGTTCGCGACCAAAAACTGCGTCATCGTCGTCAGGGATACATCTGACTGTATGACGATGTTAAAGCAGGTCACGTCGAAAGATTTGGATTTCATCCAAATCTGGGGTTGGGTTGGGGAGGAGACCAAACAGCGATGTCATCGGTCTCATCCTTTCGAGGGAGCCATCCCGGCATTTGCCTGGACCGATTTAAGGAAACCCCGAAAAACCTAAATCAGAATGGCCGGACCCGGAACTGAACCGTCGTCCTCCCGAATGCGAGTCCAGTGTGCTGACCACTGCGCCACCTCGCTCGGTGCAAATCTGACCTGGCGAGTTATCAAATAACTTTTCGTTCAGAGAGTTCAAAGCCGAGACAGACTCTGTGGATGACTATGCATTTCCTAAGGACATCTGCTAAGACATGAGGGAATGACTTCCATGGTACTAGAGGGAGCTGTAGAGGGCAAAAATTGTAGAGGAAGACAGAGATTGGAATACGTCAAGCAAATAATTGAGGACGTAGGTTGCAAACGCTACTCTGAGATGAATAAGCACAGGGGAGGAATTCGTGGCTGGCCGCATCAAACCAGACAGTAGACTGATGACGCAAAAAAAAGAAGCGTTTTACGATGTTTGTTTTGCAATGGTGCAATGATCAACTCTGAAGGCATTTTGCTACCCTAAGCAAATTGAAGGAACGACTTCAGCGTGTTCGCCATCGCGAAAGTGCAAGGGATTTCCTTCTCCATGACAACGCAAGACTCCGCACAACTCTTCACACACGAGAGAATCTCACAAACGTTCATTGGAGTGTTGTTCCTCATCCTCCCTGCAGCACGGATCACAAGCCTTCCGACTTCAACATCTGGCTCAATGAAGTATGCTCTCCGTGGAAAGCAGTACGCGGCTACATGGGAGGTTACTGATGCAGCAAGACGTTGGTTCCGATATCGACCGGTAGAGTGGTACCATGCCGACACAAAGTGCCTACCAGTAAGATGACCTAAGGCCTTCGCACTGAATGGACATTATGTTGTAAAATAGGGTTTTGGATCCAACATAGCATGGAATAACATAGCATGGAATAACAAAGCATGGAATAACATAGCATGGAATAACATAGCATGGAATAACATAGCATGGAATAACATAGCATGGAATAATATAGCATGGAATAATATAGCATGGAATAACATAGCGTGGAATAACATACCATGGAATAACATAGCATGGAATAACATAGCATATTGGAATCCTGAATAAAACCAACAGCTTTAAGAAAAATGATATGTTGCATCACTAACTGAATCCCCCCTCGTATCAAGTATACAGTATTTTATAAGTGTGTGAGTTTCTATAGCCAGCGTCAACTTGACTGAAATCGTTTTGGATACTATACCGAATCATTATGGAAGGCTAAAATGACTACAATACGGCCGTTTCGACCATGTTTCCAGTGTTCGTCTTCAGGGAGATGGAACAGTTTAGTCGCTCTAGTTATCTCAACTTAGGTATTCCTCTGTAGCTCCGCATGTGAAAAACCTGTATGCTGCTCTTCTCAGAACTGACTATGGTCCTGGTCTCACTTTCATACAAGACAACAGTTCACACAGCAACATGTCACGAGATATGTAAGAGATTATAATAACATACATAAAATAAGGAATGAAACGATAACATAAGATTTAAAAACCTTTTCAACTAAAGAAGACTATAAATAACAGTATGCAATGGAACATTTACGTCTATAGAACGATATAAAATAAATAAGAAATTATAGGCCGACTGGAAGGAGGGAACTAGGAAATCATCGTAAGATATAGATGGCTTAATGATAAGAACCAGAACAGATAATTGTAACACCTAAACTTTGTAAGGAGCTGGGCATTATGATGAAGTGTCCTGACTTTTTATTTGCCAATGCTGGCAGTGTCCCAATTTTTACTTGGCCAAGGTAGTAACCCTAGTCCACAGACTGGCTTTGGTAATGAGAAAACTGGAGGACCTAGAGTACTGAGATGGAAGGACTCGCTGCAAAATGTGACGTAGCCTGACTTTTTTCCATCCTTCAAACTTTAAAACTTATTGCCAGGAAATGTTCTGAATGAATGTGGAGGTTCTGCCAAACTAGAAAGGATACCTTACTATCTATCTATCTACTCATGGATGACAGGCCCTGTAGACCACGCGCTGCATCAAACGATCTGCTTCCACCGTCTTCTATCTCTCGCAGCCTCTCTCCACCCTGCGGAAATTCCTAATACTGCGATGTCCTTCTCTATGTCATCTTTCCACCTTGTACGAGGTCGTCCCAATGGTCTTGTTGCCTGGAGAGTTCCTTCAAATGCTTTCTCGTTGATCCTGTTGTTTTCCATTGAGGCCACATGTCCAGCCCATTGCAGTCTCCTACTTTTTAATTTCTGAATGATGGTAGCTTGCTTCATTAACTGATAAATTTCTTTGTTCTTTCGAATGCTCCATGCACTATTCTCCAACACAGGTCCCCAGCTTTTTCTCATTACTTTTCTTTCGACAACATTCAGTTTTTCGCCTTCATTCTTTGTAAGAGTCCAGCTTTCTCAGCCGTATAGTACTATGGGGCAGATAATAGTGTTGTTTATCTTCATCTTTGTGGTGATTGACAATGTTTTACTTTTGAATGGGTTGCTTAGTGAGTACAGAAATCTTGGCCCTGAGGCTATTCTATTTCCATATATTCAGTTTTCTCTTGTTTAATGAAAAGCCCGATTTTGCTGGCACTGTGCCTGAGAGATGTCTTTCAGTTCTTCTTCAGTTTCACTCAGCAAACACTATATCATCTGCATACGCCAGGAGTTTTACTTCACTGTGTTCGAATTGGAGACCATTGTATAGATGTAAATTACTCTCCCGAACCACTTTCTCTAATGCAAGGTTGAAGAGGATACATGAAAGCCTGTTTTAATTGGAAGCCTGTTTTAATTGGAAAGGGGGGGGGGATATGGATCCTCTGAGCTTCAATGCTGCCTGGGAACCATCCATGGACAGTTGTATCATCCTAGCGATTTTACTGGGTATACTAATTTCTCGTAATGTGTTGTAGAGGCTACTTCTCTGGATGCTGTCGTAGGCTCGCTGGAAGTCAATGGAGAGACAATGGATGTTTTTGTTAAATTCCCAGTATTTCTCAGAGATTTGTCTTATAGTACACAAATTATCAGTTGTGTAACGGTTTGTTCGAAATCCAGCCAGGTAATCATGAATAATGTTTTCTGCGTAAGGTTTAAGTTTTTCCAGAATGGTCATTGACAGGATTTTGTATGTTATGTTCAGCAAACTGATTCCTCTGTAATTTCCGCATTCCATTCTGTTTCCGTTCTTGTGTGTGGGACAAATTATCACAGTTTTCCAATCTTCAGGCAGTGTTTCAGTTTTCCAGCTCATTGTGATAAGGTTATAAATTTCTTTGTGTAGTTTGTTTGCGCCCTCTTTTAACATCTCTGCTGATATCTGGTCCTCGCCTGCTGCCTTGTTGTTTTTGAGCTTTTGAATGGAGTGGATCACTTCCTGTTCTGTGATTCTACATTCGTCATTGTTAATGCTGTCAGTCTCAGACATTGCGTAATTGAAGGTTATGTGCGGATCAGTGCAGGATACCTTACTGGCCTTCCATAATTCCAGTTCAGAGCAGCTTTCCTGCTCTTGTGGGAAAATTTTGAACATAACCTACTCTCCTTCACACGCCAAAAGGCGACTCGGTAGCATCATAACCTGTGCCCCTCATCAGCTGGAGACGTACACAGGAAGCTGTTTCCAGTAGGCTTGCTCTGGAGCTCGCTTCCGCTTTCATCAGCGAAAGAACAAGGAGCTGTCATTCCGGAAGACGGATTGCAAATGGCGCGCGGCGCCGCCTAGGTGCCACGGCAGCGGTATCAGCGGCACCCCCCGCCCCGCCCCCACCCCTGCCACGGCTTCTTCTGGCGTATTTCCACCCTCGCGCAGTCCCGAGGCCGCGGCTTAAACTGACGTCCAATTTTCGGCGCGTCACCCCCCTCCCCCCTAGCAGCCTCCGGCGTAAGAGGACGCCAGGGCTCTGAGGTTCCACAAACAGAGGCTGCGCAGGAGGAACTGGCGACCGCGCCAGGACTCCACCAGAGTCCACTCCCACTCCCGCATTTCTACCATTCTTAACTCCTTCCCCTCTCCCTTTCTTCCCAGAGAGCACGTGTGCGCCTTGGATCCTCTGTGATGACTGCAGACGGACTACTCTGCGAGCAGACGTCATCGCTGTTCCGGCGTGCGTGGAGAGGGGACGGGGGACGAATGTGGCCTCGTTACCTCCAGCGCAAGATGACGTCACGCCCGCGGGGCGCTTGCCTACTAATGAGGAACACCTCCCGCCAGTCCTTTGTCCTTTTTTTCGCGCCGAGAAAAGCTTAAGACAAAAGATATCATTTCTTTGCAGCGACGGTTGCAGAGTCGAGAGGGAAGAGAGCAGTCATGTGACAGGTGTGTCTTACGTGACACCCTCGCTCTGTTCTCGCCATCACTGATGAAGCTACCAGCGTGGTTTCTGTAGAATTACACCCTCGACCGCCCATCTCACATGCACAACTTTTATGTTATAATGTTGTGCTGTATTGGAGCTGAACAGGCCGTTCCAAAGAAGTCATACAACCGGCACAAAATGACTTTATTACTCAAACTGCTGACGTAAACTGATGCGGTTCGGATTGATTTCCATCATCACATATCTGTTACTTAGCGAATTCCGAGCGAATCCCACTCTTACGAATAAACGTTCATGTCTGACGTTAATGTTTGTACTCGAAGCTAAAGATTTAAACTAGCGCTCTGAGCCATAAAATCATTTTTCACAGGCTGTATGGCTCTTTTAAAGGAATCTATTCGACCCAATACAGTACTGCATGATAACATAACCATGATCGTATATCTCCTACGTGATTTCAAGTCTCAGCTGCATTTCATGCGGAGCTCAGCTATTGGGGAGGCTAAGTTCCTGTACAACTTTCGAAAAAAAATGCTAGCATGTCAGTTAAGAAATTTCTTTAACATGAAGTGTTTAGTTAATAGTGTGGTCCTGAATTACGTCAACCGTAAGTTGAAATCTTTACCATCGATTGCAAACAGTGTTAAAGTCAAGTACGAATGTTTATACAGAAAAAGTGAAATTCACTTGGCATACAAATCCAAGCATTAAGCTGAAGTAACAGATATCTGATGATGGAGATTAATCCGAAATGTGTCAAGTGAGCAATTCGGATAATAAAGTCATTTTTCACCACCTGTATGACTCTTTTGAAGCGATCTATTCACTGCATTACAGTACTGCATTATTATATAACCATGGTCACCAGGCTCTGATGAATGTCTCAATTATATACAACTTGGATATGTCTTCATAGTATTGCAGAGGGACTGAAATTATGGTTTTCTCCTTGTAATTCGCACACTTCGTTACCATCGTACTTATCGTACATACTCATATAAACAAAAGTTGTATTATGTGCGTAAATGGAAAAAATATTCAACGTCGTTAACTTATGTAATCACTCATTTGAATCATCTTGACAGTGGGTAAGCAGCACTGGCTCCAAGAATCTTGGATATTTAAACACTCAACAAGGTTCCGAGATGAAGAAAGTCTTACTACTTTATACCGCCATGAGACAATAAATTTCTACGAATTATTTAGGAGTTGAGTGCAACGGCCACATAAATGTAGCCATGGATTCATATTTACTATAATCTGATCACATAAAAAAATGGTTCAAAAGGCTCTGAGCACTATGAGACGTAACTGCTTGGATCATCAGTCCCCTAGAACTTAGAACTACTTAAACCTAACTAACCCAAGGACATCACACACATCCATGCCCCAGGCAGGATTCGAACCTGCGGCCGTAGCGGTCATGCTGTTCCAGACTGTAGCCCCTAGAACTGCTCGGCCACTACGGCCAGCTGATCGCATAAAAACTGATACGTTACGGAAGTACAGTTTTCTGTCTTTATAGTTTTTGAGATTTTTTAAATTTCGATTTTAGGTCTGAGAATGGAATACTGTTATTCCTAAATGCGTATATTCTGATGAGATCACACAGTAATGCGTCCTACACTAAAAATGTGATAGAAGCAAAGTATTACATTGTGTATGTTGCTGCAGAATGGGCTCATCCAAGAATTTATTCATCCTTGTACCTGCAGAGGAAACTAAAAACTTTGTACAGGGTAAAGTTTTTTTATTAAATTAATGCAGAACGAATTTGGAAAAGGAATTATGGTTTGTATACTTATAAACACTTTTAAAAACAAGTAAATAAACTGTGTTTCTTCATCAAAAACAGACATTTTTAATTTCTGTCATGAATCTAGGCGCTTCGGTCTGGAACCGCCCTGCTGCTACGGTCGCAGGTTCGAATCCTGCCTCGGGCATGGATGTGTGTGACGTCCTTAGTTTAGTCGGGTTTAAGTAGTTCTAAGTCTAGGAGACTGATGACCTCAGATGTTAAGTCCTACAATGGTTAGAGCCATTTGAACCATTTGTTATTAATCTGAACGTGAACGAATGTTCTTACGAAAAGTGTCAGTTTTACTACGGTTGGACATAACTAACATAGAAATTTTAAATATGGTTGAGCAGAACTATTGTCTCAAACCATTCGTGTTGCTTGCGCAAGAGCACACCAGAATCATTTATTATTGCTCTTGGAGAAAGAAAGTAAAAAGTACATATAGTAGGTTAGATTTGATGTTAAATTAATATTATAATGAAGTCGAATAAATATGTTGCGTGACGATTAATGTACCATGTCTTTACTTTGACATACGTGTAATCGAACTAAGTTTGTTTTCAGCTGTAGACAGATTTAATTCTCTTCTTAAATAAGGCAAAACTGCGATAAAGGAGTAAATGGATAATTCCGCATAATGAGCCGTTCAGAACAGAATACGAACTGACAACAAAAGCATATTTGTACAAGCACTGCAGTTTGTGGTGCATGAAAACTGAAAATTACCATCTGGTTTGTAGCTTAGAACGTGTCTTTCTTACCACCATGGCCAGGCAAAACGCATTCACCTTCTGTCTCGTGACTTACCTGAAACAAAACAAGACGCAATTACTAACAAGTACGAAAGCAGCAGACACCAGCATTTAAACAATAGCATTGTAACCTACTGCAGGCGGCATTTAAACGCAGTCTCCCCCCCCCCCCCTCTCGCCCCCCCCCCCCCCCCCCACACACGCTCACGTGTGCACACGCACGCACAATTCGGACAGAGAATGGCAGAAAATTCCTACCCGCTCGCGCGCCGACGTAACATACATGCATACATACAGTAACTGATGAATCGACAAAAGTCGCTTAAAATAACACACAATTGGTAATGCTGCGCGGTGAAAAAGCGATAAATCAGGGGAAACAAAATACACGTCTGACGGCCACAATAGTCCGCTGGCGTGATTCCAATTACAGCGGGAAACTTAAATCACTATTGCAAAAACATCACGTGCGAATCGACAGACGGATTAAAAAAAACACACACACACACAAAAGCAGGTAGGGGGCGGAAGGGAGGGAGAGACAGACAGATACGCGAATAGAGAGACGGAGAGAGACAGCAGAATCACAAAGCGCATCTGTGAATTTAGAAACAAAAGCCAGACTCAGCGGCGTATCTGATCGCACTGGCGAGCCAAAACACGCACTCACACACAGACAAAAGCACACGCGTATACATAGACACGCACACACACAGAAGAGGATGGCAGAGGGACAGTTTGGGTGGTGGGATGGGGAAAGGGGTGTAGGAATGCACAGCGCACAAAAACACTCTGCGGAATTGTCCGTTTTTATAACGTGTGTACACACACTTAACAGTTATCGCACCAATTGCATCTGGCCGCAATAGGTGGGCGTGGCAGGGGCAAAACGGCAGTCTACGGAAACTGCAGGTGGTGCGGTGGGGGAGGTAGAAGGGAGGGGGTAAGGGTATGGGGTTGTGGGGGAACGCGGAATTGCCGGGGCGCGTTTTGGAAGGGTGAAAATAATAGAAAATAAATTTTCCGCCCAACCAGGTGATAATGCGAAGCAGAGTAACGACACGTGGGAAAGCATCCGGCGGGCGGGCACTGAATGGAGCCATTGTCCGCAAAACGGCCGGCGGAAAAATGTCGGCAGCGAGGGCTGCAGGGGCAGGGGGAGGGGGTGGGGAGGTGTCCCGCCGGCGGGGTGGTTTATGCGAGTGCGGGTGACGTCACACTCCCGATAGCTCACAGCTGAAGCGGAGCCCTAGGCAGTCAATATCACTGTGCAATAATACTGCGCCATAGTATTGTAGCTCTACCTGGACTGTTAAATAAAAATGCAGAGTATTTAGCCCGTTTCGAAATGTAGGACGATCAAGTCGCTGCAGCTATGGTAATTGCTCTACCTTGTGGCCAGCACAAACAGGTATTAGTGACCACAAGCTCGTTGTTTCGAGACTGAATACCGTAACATCCAAACCCATCAGCTTAAAAATCAGATAAAAAATTCGCCTGATACCTTCGTAAGAGAGAATTTCCACCCGTTCCAATCTGATTATGTAAGTGCAGAGCAGATGCCAAATTTAAAACAACATAAAATCCCCAGAAGATGGGTGAAGTTTTGCAGAAGCTCTACGTTTAGCGCGAACTTTAGTGTGAGATGCTTTTAATAGCTCCCGGAACGGAAGCCAGTCTTGAAATATGGTAGAAAATGAGTAGATTAGATATCCTCGGTATGGTGAACTACCTTAAATCACTTAATAAACGAAAGGCCTCCGGTCCAGAATGAATACCAGTGACTTCATAGTCGGCTATTCAGATACATAGCGACACATTTAGCAATCATATAAAAGCGCTCCCTCGTGGAAAGAACTGTCACACTAGCATCCAAGAAAGGAAAAAGGAGTAATCCGCTCAATTACATATACCCATATCACTTACGTCGATTTGCAGTAGGATTTTGGAATATATACTATGTTCGGAGGTAGTATTTGACAAATACCTCGAAGGAAAGGATTTAATGACAAATAGTCAGCACGGATTCAGAAAATATCGTTGTTGTGAGACACAAGTAGCGCTTTATTGGTTCAAATGGCTCTGTGCACTATGGTACTTAACATCTGAGGTCATCAGTCCCCTAGAACGTAGAACTACTTAAACCTATCTAACCTAAGGACATCACACACATCCATGCCCGAGGCAGGATTCGAACCAGCGACCGTAGCAGTTGCGCGGTTCCAGACTGTAGCGCCTACAACCGCTCGGCCACACCTGCCGGAATGGCTTTATTCTCACTAGGTAATGAGTGCTTTCGACAGGGGATGTCAAATTGATTCCATATTTTTAGATTTCCAGAACGCTTTCGATATCGTTCCTCAAAAGCGGCTGATAGTTAAATGCGCGTCTCTGGAGTCTCGCCTCAGTTTTGCGGCTGAATTTGTTACTTCCTGTCGGAAAGATCCTAATTTGTAGTAACTAATGGGAAGTCTTCGAGTAAAACAGAAGAGATACTTGGCGTTTCCCAAGCAAGTGCTATAAGCCCTCTGCGACTCCTGATTTACGCCGGTCGCTGTGGCCGAGAGGTTCTAGGCGCTTCAGTCCGGAACCGTGCTGCTGCTACGGTCGCAGGTTTGAATCCTGCCTCGGGCATGGATGTGTGTGATGTCCTTAGATTACTTAGGTTTAAGTAGTTCTAAGTCTAGGGAACTGATGACCTCAGATGTTAAGTCCCACAGTGCTCAGAGCCATTTGAATCTGATTTACGTAAACAGCATAGGAGACAATCTAAGCAGTCCTCTTAGATTGATTGCAGATGATGCTGTCATTTACCGTCTTGTAAAGCCATCAGATGATTAAAACCAATGGCAAAATGATTTATACTCTATATCTGTATGGTGTGAAAAGTGGTAATTCACTATAAATAATGAAAAGTGTGAAGTCATCCATATGACCACTAAAAGAAATGCGCAAAATTCCGGTTACACCTTAGGTTATACAAATCTAAAGGCTGTAAATTCCGCCAAATACTCTGCGATTACAATTACGCATAACTTATCTTGGAACGATCACATAGATAATGTTGTGGGTAAAGTAGACCTAAGACTGTGATTTATTGGCAGAACGCTTGGAAAGTGCAACAGGTCTACTAAAGAGACTGCTTGCAGTATACTTGTCCGCCCTTTTCTAGAGTTTTGCTGTGTGGTGTGGGATCCGCATCAACTGGTACCGCCGGAGGATATCGAAGAAGTACAAAGAAGGGCAGCTGGTTTTGTATTATCGCGAAATATGGGAGAGAGTGCCACGGATATGATACACGAAATGGGGTGACAGTCATTAAAACGAAGAGTTTTTCGTTGTGGCAGGAACGTCTCGTAAAATTTGACTCATCAAAGTTCTCCTCAGACTGCGAAACTAGTCTGTTGGCGCCTACCTACACAGGGAGAAATGGCTACTATATAAAATAAGAGAAAAGAAGGATTATTAGAAAAATAATGGGTGCAATGAAAACTGCAGATGGTTGGAAATTAAGAAGTAATGAGGAGATCTACAAAAATACAGAGAAAATATCTGAAGTAATGGCCAAACGAAGATTAACCTATTTTGGACATCTCTACCTAATGGATGGAAATAGACTAACAAAACAAATACTGCTATATTTTTGGAAGAAGAAATCGACAATAGCATGGATTACAGAAGTAAGAAAAGATCTTGAAAGAAACAACATCAAAGAATCAGAAATAGCAGAAAGAAACCGTTTTTTTTAAGAAAATACTAAATTTGGAAGGCTTTCAAAGCAGATGAAATAAAAAATTGGGAACAACATGGACAGAAGAAAGTAAGAGACTTCATGGGGAGAAAATGAGGAAATACTGGAAAAATAGGAAACAACAACAAAGGAAGAAGAGGAACTGAAGTTCTTAACGTGACGATAGTTGGTCAATACAATTGTAAAAAAAACAGAGCTCGCACGGAAACTCTGCGGTGTTCGTTTTTCCCTCGCGCTGTTTGAGAGTGGAATGGTAGACGAAATAACTTGAAGGTTGTGACCTCCCCACAAAATAAAATAATATGAATAATATTCTCATTTAGCGTAACTACCCAACAGTGAAAAATATAATACAATGTGACAAACCTATAACCTTTCAATAATTGACAGTCAATTTGACCTGGTAAATTTTGGACGTCAGCAATGCTGCGTCATGGCTCTGATACATCATTCCGAATAAACTGAAAAATCTTACCTTAATTAGATCGCCGGATAACGCGTATATATCTGCTCCTATAAGAAATTTCCTGGCGCAGCTAAGTGCAATGCTGGCCGATAGATTTGCTTATAGAAGAGGAACGAACTGACTTTTCTTTTCAATAATCGGGATTGCCAAGGATTGGAGAAATTAGTGAATTCTTTAAATTGAGATAAATGTCAAAAGTTACTTTTTATCAGAAGGATTATTATTAACAGATTTTTTTAAAACATTTACATGGGACTTGATGTAACTATACTACATATGCGCGAGGCTATTTTTACCCTATCCTACAACGCTCAGGCTCCGCCATCGCTGCACACGACCGGCCCAGCCAACACGATACACCAGACCAGACTGCTCGGTAGCAACAACTTACTCCTACTGCTACACAGTTCCTACTGCAGTCAATACTGCTCTTTGGTCTCAGATTCTCTTCTAGCTTACATATCGCAGGCAGCGCGTGAGCAATACATCGAAATTACATCAGCTCGAGTGCGCCAGCGACAAACTCTTTAATCATGGACCTCTTACAAGGTGCTTCAATGAATCTTCTGCCAGCCACTTAATTGTGAATGGCAAAGTAATCGTCCTTCTACAGGTCTCGGTGGCCAGGTGACGCAAACTGCTCAGTCGTGCCATCTAGCCACCAAGAGCTGTTGCACAGTGATTTGATTCACGGATCCAGTTATATGGCTCCTTGCGTGTATAGCGATTTTACGACTATGGCGAGTGGGGCTTGAAGGTGGCATCAATGTAATGCCGAAACTGGTAGCACATATAAGTTCAAAAATAAAATAAATTCCCACAATACATACGGCTGTTGCTAAATTACTGCATCAAGATGTTCTGTTGATGGTGCGAATGGAGCGGTCTACTGCCTGTCGAATCTCTGGAACAGTTCTGAAGCGAATGCCACGAAATGGTTCCTTCATCTTCGGAATCAAATCAAAGTCACAAAGACTTAAGTCCGGGGAGTATGGTGGATGGTCGAGTACTTCCCAGTCCCATCGACCGAACAGAGCAGCCACAGCTTGCGCTGTTTGCGCCCGCGCTTTGTCGTGCAAAATGATGGGTGGGTTGCGCAGAAAGTGACGCCGCTTCTTTCGCTAAACTGGTCGCAGGTGATGCTCCAAAAACGAACAGTAACACTGTGCATTGACAGTCTGCCGCAGTATGCGTTAGTGCCTCCACAGAAGTGTTGCCACTTTTTAAGTTCCAACACAAACACACTAGCACTTTTGTCAGTGGCTGTTCACCAAGATAACAATGAATGACCTTGGCGCATATACAGGGTGTTTCAAAAATGACCGGTATATTTGAAACAGCAATAAAAACTAAACGAGCAGCGATAGAAATACCCCGTTTGTTGCAATATGCTTGGGACAACAGTACATTTTCAGCCAGGCAAACTTCCGAAATTACAGTAGTTACAATTGTCAACAACAGATGACGCTGCAAGTGATGTGAAAGATATAGAAGACAACGCAGTCTGTGGGTGCGCCATTCTGTACGTCGTCTTTCTGCTGTAAGCGTGTGCTGTTCACAACGTGCAAGTGTGCTGTGGACAACATGGTTTATTCCTTAGAACAGAGGATTTTTCTGGTGTTGGAATTCCACCACCTAGAAAACAGTGTTGTTGCAACAAGACGAAGTTTTCAACGGAGGTTTAATGTAACCAAAGGACCGAAAAGCGATACAATAAAGGATCTGTTTGAAAAATTTCAACGGACTGGGAACGTGACGGATGACCGTGCTGGAAAGGTAGGGCGACCCCGTACGGCAACCACAGAGGGCAACGCGCAGCTAGTGCAGCAGGTGATCCGACAGCGGCCTCGGGTTTCCGTTCGCCGTGTTGCAGCTGCGGTCCAAATAACGCCAACGTCCACGTATCGTCTCATGCGCCAGAGTTTACACCTCTATCCATACAAAATTCAAACGCGGCAACCCCTCAGCGCCGCTACCATTGCTGCACGAGAGACATTCGCTAACGATATAGTGCACAGGATTGATGACGGCGATATGCATGTGGGCAGCATTTGGTTTACTGACGAAGCTTATTTTTACCTGGACGGCTTCGTCAATAAACAGAACTGGCGCATATGGGGAACCGAAAAGCCCCATGTTGCAGTCCCATCGTCCCTGCATCCTCAAAAAGTACTGGTCTGGGCCGCCATTTCTTCCAAAGGAATCATTGGCCCATTTTTCAGATGCGAAACGATTACTGCATCACGCTATCTGGACATTCTTCGTGAATTTGTGGCGGTACAAACTGCCTTAGACGACACTGCGAACACCTCGTGGTTTATGCAAGATTGTGCCCAGCCACATCGCACGGCTGACGTCTTTAATTTCCTGAATGAATATTTCGATGATCGTGTGGTTGCTTTGGGCTATCCGAAACGTACAGAAGGCGGCGTGGATTGGCCTCCCTATTCGCCAGACATGAACCCCTGTGACTTCTTTCTGTGGGGACACTTGAAAGACCACGTGTACCGCCAGAATCCAGAAACAATTGAACAGCTGAAGCAGTACTTCTCATCTGCATGTGAAGCCATTCCGCCAGACACGTTGTCAAAGATTTCGGGTAATTTCATTCAGAAACTACGCCATATTATTGCTACGCATGGTGGATATGTGGAAAAGATCGTACTATAGAGTTTCCCAGACCGCAGCGCCATCTGTTGTTGACAATTGTAACTACTGTAATTTCGAAAATTTGTCTGCCTGGAAATGTACTGTTGACCCAAGCATATTGCAACAAACGGTGTATTTCTATCGCTGGTCGTTTAGTTTGTGTTGCCGTTTCAAATATACCGGTCATTTTTGAAACACCCTGTATATACAGGGTGTTACAAAAAGGTACGGCCAAACTTTCAGGAAATATTCCTCACACATAAATAAAGAAAACATGTTATGTGGACATGTGTCCGGAAAAGCTTAATTTCCATGTTAGAGCTCATTTTAGTTTCGTTCTTCCACCTACGCTCAATGGAGCACGTTATCATGATTTCATACGGGATACTCTACCTGTGCTGCTAGAACATATGCCTTTACAAGTACGACAAAACATGTGGTTCATGCACGATGGAGCTCCTGCAAATTTCAGTCGAAGTGTTTTACGCTTCTCAACAACAGATTCGGTGACCGATGGATTGATATAGGCGGACCAATTCCATGGCCTCCACGCTCTCCTGACCTCAACCCTCTTGACTTTCATTTATGGGGACATTTGAAAGCTCTTGTCTACGCAACCCCGGTACCAAATGTAGAGACTCTTCGTTCTCGTATTGTGGACGGCTGTGATACAACACGCCATTCTGCAGGGCTGCATCAGCGCATCAGGGATTCCATGCGACAGAGGGTGGATGCATGTATCCTCGCTAACGGAGGACATTTTGAACATTTCCTGTAACAAAGTGTTTGAAGTCACGCTGGTACGTTCTGTTGCTGTGTGTTTCCATTCCATGATTAATGTGATTTGAGGAGAAGTAATAAAATGAGCTCTAACATGGAAAGTAAGCCTTTCCGGACACATGTCCACATAACATATTTTCTTTCTTTGTGTGGGAGGAATGTTTCCTGAAAGTTTGGCCGTACCTTTTTGTAACACCCTGTATATATATATATATTACGTAGCGACCTGAGAGCGAAAATCTACAAAACTTTCTGAGTCAGTCTGCATGCCAACAGCTTGTGTGCTGTCCTGCCCAGTCGTCTCGTGTAGGGTGCCTAAGGGATGCTGCGTTCTCGGAATGTTATACAACAATTCAAGCAAATAACATTTGTAGTTTTATTTCGACAAAGAAGACTGACAATATTTAATTTTTGATTTACAAGTGTCGCTAGCGCTGGGTGACATGCACACAGTAGTGTTGTTCACTATCGAGATTGTCCAAACAAGCAATGGATATCGATCAGCGGTAACTGTTCTGCGAGTGGCGGTCTGCAACTGCGCGAATAGTGACAAGAGAACCTCCTCGTCGCACCCCCCTCAGATTTAGTTATCAGTTGGCACAGTGGATAGGCGTTGAAAAACTGAACACAGATCAATCGAGAAAACAGAAAGAAGTTATGTGGAACTATGAAAGAAATAAGCAAAATATACAAACTTAGTAGTCCATGCGCAAGACAGGAAACATCAAGGGTAATGTGAGCTCAGGAGCGCCGTGGTCCCGTGGTTAGCGAGAGTAGCTGCGGAACGAAAGGTCCTTGGTTCAAGTCTTCCTTCGAGGCGAAAGTTGACTTTCTTTATTTTCGCAAAGTTATGATCTGTTCGTTCGTTCATTGATGTCGCTGTTCACTGTAATAAGTGTGTTTTGCGACCGCACCGCAATACCGTTCGATTAGTAGACCAAAGGAGTTGCCTCTCCAATGGGAACCGAAAACATTTAATCGCAAGGTCATAGGTCAACCGATTCCTCCACAGGAAAACAAGTCTGATGTATTCTATACGACACTGGTGACGGCATGTGCGTCACATCACAGGAATATGTTGTCGACCCATCTAACTTGTACACTTGGCGAATGGGTAAAAAGATTCTTCTACCTTGCCCGATTAGGTTTTCTTGTGGATGTGATAGTCACTTCCAAAAAAAGTGATGAAAACATAAGAGTTTGTCACATAAACTGCAACAAATGAATGCAACAGTTTCACAGTCGCACAGTTTTCCCTGTGCTCCGTCAAAATATACGTCTTGTTTCGATGTTTGTTTAGGTGTAGCGTTCCCATACTACGGCGGAGTTAACTCGCATCGTACGGACGGACGGACAGATAGTTGTTGTTGTTGTTGTTGTCTTCAGTCCTGAGACTGGTTTGATGCAGCTCTCCATGCTACTCTATCCTGTGCAAGCTTTTTCATCTCCCAGTACTTACTGCAACCTACATCCTTCTGAATCTGCTTAGTGTATTCATCTCTTGGTCTCCCTCTACGATTTTTACCCTCCACGCTGCCCTCCAATGCTAAATTTGTGATCCCTTGACGCCTCAGAACATGTCCTACCAACCGGGCCCTTCTTCTTGTCAAATTGTGCCACAAACTCCCTTTCTCCCCAATTCTATTCAATACCTCCTCATTAGTTGTGTGATGTACCCATCTAATATTCAGCATTCTTCTGTAGCACCACATTTCAAAAGCTTCTATTCTCTTCTTGTCCAAACTATTTATCGTCCATGTTTCACTTCCATACATGACTACACTCCATATAAATACTTTCAGAAACGACTTCCTGACACTTAAATCTATGCTCGATGTTCACAAATTTCTCTTCTTCAGAAACGCTTTCCTTGCCATTGCCAGTCTACATTTTATATCCTCTCTACTTCCACCATCATCAGTTATTTTGCTCCCCAAATAGCAAAACTCCTTTGCTACTTTAAGTGTCTCATTTCCTAATGTAATTCCCGCAGCATCACTCGACTTAATTCGACTACATTCCGTTATCCTCGTTTTGCTTTTGTTGATGTTCATCTTACACCCTCCTTTCAAGACACTGTCCATTCCATTCAACTGCTCTTCCAAGTCCTTTGCTGTCTCTGACAGAATTACGATGTCATCGGCGAACCTCAGCGTTTTTATTTCTTTTCCATGCACTTTAATACCTACTCCGAATTTTTCTTTTGTTTCCTTCACTGCTTGCTCAGTATACAGATTGAATAACATCAGTGAGAGACTACAACCCTATCTCGCTCCCTTCCCAACCACTGCTTCCCTTTCATGTCCCTCGACAACTGCCATCTTGTTTCTCAAATGGTTCAAATGGCTCTGAGCACTATGGGACTCAACTGCTGTGGTCATCATTCCCCTAGAAATTAGAACTACTTAAACCTAACTAACCTAAGGACATGACACCCATCCATGCCCGAGGCAGGATTCGAACCTGCGACCGTAGCAGTCGCACGGTTCCGGACTGAGCGCCTAGAACCGCTAGACCACCGCGGCCGGCATCTGGTTTGTGTACAAATTGTAAATAGCCTTTCGCTCCTGAAGACCACAACAACAACACCACTTCTGTATCACTCATGCGAGCCACATATCCCTCCCACCTCAGTCTGGATGATTTCACTATCCTTCTGATGCCACCCCGGCCGAAGAAAAAAACACCCACGTAGTGCTTTCTATTGTATGGACGCCACTGTAACAGCCGCACAACTGAATTATTCTGCCTGTTACAAGAGAGCGTGATAGACAGCACAAGTACGAAAGTGCCCATACAAACTTAATGAGTTAAGCGACCATTCGCGAAACACTCCATGGACTTGTGGAAGTCTATTCATTAAAAACTTTAAGAGATAGGCTGTCATTTGCAATAATCCGAGTAGCTGCATCCGTAGCATAGTTTGCGAAAAATAAATTTTTGTACTGAGTATTAGGTGGGTTTTGGCGCTCATTTTCATTTAGTGTAATCACTGTGCGGTAGAGGCTCTACGCTGCCGGTATATTCCGCGGTCGACGCCACTCCACACGTCTCCTTTTACACGTGCGACTTATTTTGCAGCGCGCGACATAAAGTGGGCGGGCGTGCTGACAGCTCTATACGCCATTCCGGAACGGACACGTGGTTGCGCTCTCGCCAGACCGGCCAGATAAAACAGACAGGCGGCCGTGTGCTGGCCGAATGGAGCACCGCGCACAATGTACGGCGTAATGGAAAATAAATTTCCTCGCAAACAGGTAATAATGAAAGCGCGGGCCGGAAACATTTTACCGGGTTCGCGCGTTTGCGCTTGCGACCGGGTAATAAAAAGGCCTCCCGGGACGCCCCGCTAGAATTCCACACCGCAGCGTGTTTCACTGCCGCCACAGGCTGCCGGCCAAGTCACGCCGCGCGGCAAAAGTTTTGTCCTTCCGCCACGGAACAGCGTTGAATGTTGTACATCTTCCTCTGTGCCATCCTTTGACATGAGGTCTCATTTGGATGCGGCACGGAGGAGCCTTGTCAGCCTAGGCCGATCTCGTAGCAGGTACTTCTCTTTCTAGTTAACTCCTTCTTGGCACTCACGAAGTCAAAACCATGTCGTCTCAACTTCTCGATTTCTAAGGTGTGCAACTGTTGTTTCTGAACTCTAGTGGGCGCAGGAGAGGAATTTGTGGGGCGGCGACTGCAACAGTTGTTAAATGTTACTATTATTTATTTAATGCTAGCTCTCTAACTACAATATTGGCAACAGAAAGTGATTAGCAAAACGTGAAGCCTGTAATTAGAATTCCTAGTGCCCACTTCATCTGAGAAATACATTTATAAGTACAGCTTATAGCCCTGAGGTATTAGGAGATCGTCTGGGATTCATAACCAAAAACCATTCTCTCTAAAATGTTCACTATATTCTGAAAGTCACAGACCAAAAAGAATCCACACAATCAAACTACCAGAGCATTTCAGAGTCTAATGCGCTGATGCAACTATAATTGTTCAAATTGAATGTTTAAGTGAATGCTCGCCATAATTTGATTATAATGCTCATCAAATGCCATGCTAATAATGGTAGAATGTCTGTCCCGCGGCGGCACGTGAAAATGCGACATACGCAAACTAAAGATAAATCATTAACGTCATCCCAAAATTAACACTTCACTCGAAAGCGATTACATGGTTACGCGTATCCCGAGTAACTTATTACTGCATCCGAGGCTGTTTATATCAACGATTCCGACGCGACGCGACTCCCGGCACAGGTGGTACACTAATCAGCGTCTGGAGACAACCGGGGCCTTCTTTTCTCCTGCAGCATTCTTACATATAAAGCCACGGCGCGGACGGCTAAGGCAACGCCTGATCAAATCCGCTCTCCCGACTAGCCGCTGGGCTAGTAATGCACCACTTTAAGTTATCGAATAAATCATTGCTTCCTTTGCTGATGGTCGATGAAGCTCTCAATTTAAATGTGCAATCAGCACACAGATAAGTAATCTTAATAAAAGTCTGACGTGCCTAAGTCAAATATTTTGGGCGAGAGAATTAATTTAATTACACTACGCGCAGGAGACGAGTTCTGAACGTGCTCTTTGGAGATACGCTATAGCTATAGTTTTATAGTTATTCTGTTGAAACTTCTCACATTCCTTCTCCCTTCTACTTAAATTTAAACATCCTCGCTTTATTTATCTGCCTACTTAATCTATCTTGCTTCCTTAATTTTGTAATGTTGTTGCTTCAATTTGTTATGTGAAAGCGGTGCTGATAGACAATAAAAGAGGGTTAAAAGCTGTGAGCTATCTGAGGAAGTTAACGTTGCATTACTGAGCAACTGTTTCACCAGGTATCCAATCTAGCTTACCAAATTTCCAACCAGACTAACATTAATTATAATCTTTTAATAGTCATACGAAAACCGGTGATACATATATAAAAAAGAGAATTTAAATAAAAATAAATAAATCAGTTTATATTTGGAAATTTATTTTAACATTGATCATTGAAATTTCAGCATATTAAACTTGAGTCATAACTAGGCTGGTGCCTTATTTTGGATTGTGAAAATGTGAGTTTGTAATCTTACGGAACACATCAAATAGGGAGCCAAGATTGGGAGACTGCATACAATACTACATCCATAAAATAACACACGAAGAACATTGGAACATATGCAAGAGGAAGTTAACCACAACCAACCGATTCACTTTTCACCTAAAGAAGTTACATTCGTAGCGCAATCCTGTCCGTCATGTAATTACCACACACTGGTATACTAAATTCATACTAACTCTCTGTGAAATCTTCCCGAAAAGAATAGCTGAGAGCTACTTTGATGATTACACCACATGCTTCGCGTGGTTAACTTGGTTTACACAAAGAGTGTAACTCCACAATAATTTTTATAATTAAAATAAATTAGATCGAAAAGCAATTTACAAAAGAAAAATCTCGAACTGCTTACTATCGTCTTACTATTAACCTGATGGGTCAAGCAATTGTATAAGCACGTGGTACTGGTCTCACAAAGTACACCCCACGTGGGTTGAACATAAAGAAAAGTTGCTATATTGAAAAATATTGTCAAGACGAGACGTTATAATCTCACGCACATTCGCATTTAAGATTGATGATCTTAGTTAGAGTTACTGATCAACACGTGGTTCCACTTTACTTACAAAGTAGTGACAAAGCAACTACGCGATATTCTGAACTGTACACTCGAATCACATTGCGTTGCAATTTAACATAGCATTATATATTTTAGAGCTAAAACCTGAAATAAAGGTGATTAAATTTTCAGTTAGGCTGAACTTAAGAAATCCATTGTCCTGCGGACTTAGCAGACACGCGCTTAGCCGGAGATCTTACCACTTCAGACGCTCGCCGCGGACAGACTGACCTGCGCTCCTACCGAGCGTGCTTCCCGATACAAAACGAAAGTGACCAGAGAGGCAGCTTCCTATACCAACATGACAAGGGACGGACAGAACCATACTAAGGATAGAAACCTCTTTGCTTTTAGAAAGCATAGCTACCTGTTCCGACGTTGGTCCTACTGTTCTCTAGCAGACAGGCATGAGTATGCTGCTTCCCTATAAAGTGATAGTGGAAAGATGGTAATGAGGTCACGAAGAACCAGAAGACTTATCAATTTATACGTTGCATCTCGAAGCTGGAGTAATAATAATAATAATAATAATAATAATAATAATAATAATGAGCGTACGGCATTGGTGACCTGGGGACCCCTCGCGGGTCGGTTCGGCCGCCGCTCCACAAGTTCTTTAACGCCACTACGGCGACTTGGGAGTGAATGAGGATGAAATGATGAAAGACACACAACACCCAGTCATCTCAAGGCAGAGAAAATCCCTGACCCCGCCGGGAATCGATCCGTGCGCGGGAAGCCAGAACGCTACCGCAAGACCACGAGCCGCGGACCGGAAGCTGGAGTGAGCTGTAGAGACGGAATAAGAGCCCCCAAGCGATCTCTCCACCAACCTGTCGTCTTCTGAAGTTGTGGCCCCAGCACAGAAGACAGCTTGTCGGTCGTGGGATCTTCTTCGGCGGAGGCTGATATGCTGTCATCTCGAACCTGTGATTCTGCTTTTTATGGGATGCCACTTGCCCACGCCGGCCGCGGTGGTCTCGCGGTTCTAGTCACGCAGTCCGGAGCTACGCGACTGCTACGGTAGCAGGTTCGAATCCTGCCTCGGGCATGGTTGTGTGTGATGTCCTTAGGTTAGTTAGGTTTAAGTAGTTCTAAGTTCTAGGGGACTAATGACCTCAGAAGCTGAGTCCCATAGATCTCAGAGCCATTTTTTCGAATCCTGCCTCGGGCATGGATGTGTGTGATGTCCTTAGGTTAGGTAGGTCTAAGTAGTTCTAAGTTCTAGGGGACTTATGACCTCAGCAGTTGAGTCCCATAGTGCTCAGAGCCATTTGAACCATTTTTGAACTTGCCCACGTTAGTCTCTGTATCTACGTAGTGCACGATCTCTAGTACAGACAATGATCGTACGTGACATCTCTCGTTAAGGTATCCTCTTCGGTTATATTTTAAATAATCACTTTTTACACTGTCTTCTACAACACTTGACATAGCTTTCTTAATAGCACGCTATATTTTCTGACAACTTCCGAAATAGAGATAAACATCCACCTCAGAAGAACGCCCGAAACAGTCTGACTAGCGCAGCTGAAGTACTTCGTCTCCCTGGCGCGCCAAAGAGAGCTGAAGGTGTCCGAAGAACTTCGGTTGCAATATCGTTACTCTTATGTTTCTCAAAACTAGTGAAATTTAATAGCCGGCCGGGGTGGCCGAGCGGTTCTTGGCGCTACAATCCGGAACCGCGCGACCGCTACGGTCGCCGGTTCGAATCATGCCTCGGGAATGTATGTGTGTGATGTCCTTAGGTTAGTTAGGCTTAAGTAGTTCTACGTTCTAGGGGACTGATGAGCTTAGAAGTTAAGTCTCATAGTGCTCAGAGCCATTTGAACCATTTGAAATTTAATAAACAACACCAGTGGTCTCATAGGGTAGCCATGAGAGGCGCTCATACTGAAAACTGGGTTAAATACAATTAAAAGTATATAAATAATTAATAAGAGACGTTAGGCGTTTTCACACGGGAATGGTACATCTGCTACCTGTACCTGACTCCATTTTTGTACCATATGACGTGTATCAAGCTGCATCAACGCGAGTTTCTAGCAAGATAAAAGACTGGTGGCCACAGCCAGGAATATCACAACACATCTGTGAGTCTCAGAATTAAATTTTCACTCTGCGCTGATATGAAACTTCCTGGCAGATCAAAACAGTGTGCTTGACCGAGACTCGAAATCGGGACCTTTGCCTTCTTCCAGGAGTGCTATTTCTGCAAGGTTCGCAGGAGAGCTTCTGTAAAGTTTGGAAGGTAGGAGACGAAGTACTGGCAGAAGTAAAGCTGTGAGGACGGGGCGTGAGTCGTGCTTGGGTAGTTCAGTTGGTAGAGCACTTGCCCGCGAAAGGCAAAGGTCCCGAGTTCGAGTCTCGGACCGCCACACAGTTTTAATCTGCCAGGAAGTTTCACATCTGCGAGTGTTCAGTCTTTTCATCATGCACGAGTACTTTCACCTGTTGGGCATCACTGTAAAACCATCACCAAGTGAATGTAGCGGTGCGTAGCAGCTTGTAAGTACTAGAATACACGGGAGTTGTTGGTTAGTTATTATCCACTGCATAACCGAATATTATTATTCTGTTTTTGCATCGTAATTATTGAATTATCAGTGAATTTATTACAACAATTAATATTTCAAAATTAATTATTTCAGTGCATAAGAAGCCAACTGTACAAAGTAGATATTGGATACGGGTACATATTGGGTGATCAAAAAGTCAGTATAAATTTGAAAACTTAATAAACCGCGGAATAATGTAGATAGAGAGGTAAAAATTGACACACATACTTGGAATCACATGGGGTTTTATTAGAACCACCCCATATTGCTAGACGCGTGAAAGATCTCTTGCGCGCGTCGTTTGGTGATGATCGTGTGCTCAGCCGCCACTTACGTCATGCTCGGCCTCCCAGGTCTCCAGACCTCAGTCCGTGCGATTATTGGCTTTGGGGTTACCTGAAGTCGCAAGTGTATCGTGATCGACCGACATCTCTAGGGATGGTGAAAGACAACATCGGACGCCAATGCCTCACCATAACTCCGGACATGCTTTACAGTGCTGTTCACAACATTATTCCTCGACTACAGCTATTGTTGAGGAATGATGGTGGATTTATTGAGCATTTCCTGTAAAGAACACTGTGGTGTCACCGCCAGAGACCACACTTGCTAGGTGGTAGCCTTTAAATCGGTCGCGGTCCATTAGTATAATGTATTCTGAAGCGATAATATTGTGAGTCATGTATCGTCAAGAGCGACGTTCATCATTAATGGATTAAAGTTAAGTATCAAACTAATTATGTCCGCTCTACGAATGCTCATGCCTTGTCATGTTCCAGACCTCACGTCAGTATAGTTCTTCCCTCCCCACGCCAGCCTGCGTGAGCTAAGACACGTGCATTTCGGCCTCCTCTCGTAACACGGTGTTGGCTCTTCTGCCAATACAACAAACATCATTTTTGCTTTGTCTTACTTTGTTATGCTGATTATTGCTATCTGATCAGATGAAGCGCCATCTCTCTGAAATTTTTTTAACTTTAGCATTTTTTTGGTTCTTATAAAACCGCATGTCATTCCAAGCATGTGTGTCAATTTGTAACTCTCTATCTACATTATTCCGTGAATTATTCAGTTTTCAAATTTATACTGGCTTTTTGATCATCCGGTATATTTGTGTAAGTCTTGCATTTAATATCATTAAAAAGGCACCTAAGAGCATCAGATAATAATAAATTTTTCTTCCTCCAGGCAGGCCACAGCCGGCCGCAATCGCCGAGCGGTGCTAGGCGCTTCAGTCCGGAATCGCGCAACTGCTACGGTCGCAGTTTCCAATCCTGCCTTGGGCATGGATTTGTGTGATGTCCTTAGGTTACTTAGGTTTAAGTAGTTCTAAGTTGTAGGGTACTGATGACCTCAGATGTTAAGTCCCATAGTGCTCATAGCCATTTGAACCATTTTTTTTAAAGCCATAGCCAGGAATATCATGCAATCCAATGACATTAAACAAAAGTCAAAGGAGGTAAAATAAGCTACAGCACGGGGTAAGAGAAAAGGCACTCGATGTGTGAGGTGGCATACAGGACACGTTACTTGGCCACTTTGCGAGTCCCTTTCGTCGGCCCTTAGCGAAGGGCTGCCGCGCAATTTAAGCGAACGGCTGCGCGGTGCAGCAGGACTGGACGGGTCTGCGAGTCATTATAACGACTACGTCTACGGCAGATAAAAACGGGTGAATGAAAAAAAAGGATTGAAAAAAAAACGATAGCCGGCAAATACCGGCTCGAATAAACCGGAAAGAATTGTTGCATTTAAATTAAGCCGTGCCGTCCACATCATTGTGTTTAAAGAGAGAGAGAGAGAGAGAGAGAAAGAGAGGTGGAGGGGGGAAGGGAAAGGGGAGAGGGGAGAGAGACGGATACGAGGGGGAAAAAATATTGTCGCTAGCTGTCGACTGTTCAGCCGTGTTGCTCGCGAATCGGGATTGTTGCATGGCAGCTGGCGAGTCGGACAGCACTGTGTGTTCCGTTAAATGAAATGCCGTTATTTTAAAACGTCGGCGGCTTTTTAAAAATATTTTCCTCTTTTTTTTCCCCTCCCAAAGCACGTTCACCACCCTTTCCTCTCTCCGCTCCCGCACACACACACACACACACATACACACACACACACACACACACACACACACACACACACATACACACACACACACACACACACACACACACACACACACGCGCGCGCGCAGGCACACATATACATATCCTGTCACCAACCGTACACCGGGCAGTTTTTGGTTCGCGCGAAAAAAGGGGACAATTGTCGGCAGTGTTCATACATCGGCACTGTGTGTGTGTGTGTGTGTGTGTGTGTGTGTGTGTGTGTGTGCTAACAGCATCCACCCCCATTGCCCGCGCCCATATTATACCGTATACTGTGGGAGAATGGTCCTTTTCGTGGTGGCTGGTGTTTTTTAAGTACGGAAGTTGCCCCCTTTTCTCGCGCCAGCAGCGACGCGGAAATCAACCCCTAATTCCATCGCGGTTAATTCCCTATACCGCAGCACTTACCACGCAGTCTCGTCTGTCCATTTCTCCACCCTCTTTACTTTACGGCAGCTCACAAATTCCCTTTCCTGAACGGTACACAATGCCAATGAGTGCAACTTTTACAGCCGGCCGCTGTGGCCGAGAGGTTCTAGGCGCTTCAGGCCGGAAACAGCGCTACTGCTAAGGTCGCAGTTTCGAATCCTGCCTCGCGCGTGAATGTGTGTGATGTCCTTATGTTTGTAAGGTGTAAGTAGGTCTAGGGGACTGATGACGTCAGATGTTAAGTCCCATAGTGCTTAGAGCCATCCGAAGCATTTTCAACTTTTATAAACAGGGCACTCGTACGGAGCAGTGCAGATCGAACATGATATTAATTGCATCTTTGATTGTCTCCTTGTAGCTCGATAGCCTGGTGACCTGGTTATATCCAAGAAAAAATATATATACACTGAAGACCCAGAGAGACTGGTACACCTTCCTAATATGTTGTAGGGTCCCCGCGAGCACGCAGAAGTGCCGAACACGACATGGCAGGGACTCATCTAATGCCTAAAGCACTGCTCCAGGGAACTGACACCGTGAATCTTGCAGAGCCGTCCATAAATCTGTAGCCTAAGAGTATGAGGGGGTGGAGATCTATTCTGAACAACAAGACATCTGAGATATGCTCAATAATGTTCAAGTCTGGGGAGTGTGGTAGCCAGAAGAATGTTCCTGGAGCCTCTCTGTAGAAATTCTGGACGTGTGGGCTGACGCATTGTCCTGCTGGAATTGCCCAAGTCTGTCGGAAAGCATGCTTACGTACGTGTCGCGTGTCAGAGTCGTATCTAGAAGTTTCACGCGTCCCATGTCACTTGAACTGCAGATGCCTCTTCAACAAAATCTTTTTTTTTCTTACCATATTCCTCCCGATAGTTAGAGTCTAAAGTAGTTAGAATCTTTTTATTTAGCTGGCCGTTCTTGCTACGTGCTGTAATTGCTGTACATATTTTGTATGTGTGTGTGTATGTGTGTGTGTGTGTGTGTGTTGTGAATTCCTAAGGGACCAAACAGCTTAGGTAATTGGTCTCTAGACTAACACAGTACTTAAACTAACTTATGCTAAGAACAGCACACACACACACACACACACACACACACACACACACACACACACACACACACACACATGCCCAAGAGAGGAACCGGCCGGAGTGGCCAAAGGCGCTACAAAAAAATGGTTCAAATGGCTCTGAGCACTATGGGACTTAACATCTGAGGTCATCAGCCCCCTAGAACTTGGAACTACTTAAACCTAACTAACCTAAGGACATCACACACATCAATGCCCGAGGCAGCATTCGAACCTGCGACCGTAGCGGTCGCGCGGTCCCAGACTGTAGCGCCTAGAACCGCTCGGCCCCCAGGGCGCTAGAGTCTCGAGCCGCGCGACGGCTACGGTCGCAGGTTCGAATCCTGCCTCGGGCATGGATGTGTGTGATGTCCTTAGGTTAGTTAGGTTTAAGTAGTTCCAAGTTCTAGGGGGCTGATGACCTCAGATGTTAAGTCCCATAGTGCTCAGAGCCATTTGAACTATTTTGAACCGAAAGAGGACTCGAACCTCCTGCGGGACAGTTCGTATTATAATTTTCTGTGAGGTGAGTCACTTATGAAAGAGAACGAGGTTTTCACTATCGGGATTCGTGACTGAAATGAGTTTACGCACTGAGTTGGAAGTAGTTTCATATTTCTTTAATTTCATATTTTTTTGGATTTGTGTTATGGTTACGATTTATTGCAATTCAGGGTCATTCTTTTGTGTTAATTACTGAAAGTCATATTGCAAATGTATAGCAGTTAGATTGCGTTGAGCTTGTATATTGAGGGTAGTAAATGATTTGAGCCAGCTTTGTCAGGGAAAATTCCGTAGGTCAGTGTTTAATAAAAAAAATAATAGAAGTAGTTTCAACTGATAGAAATGGTGCACCTTTGCCTTACAGCCACTGGTGAACAAAAATTAAATCGGGCATGAATACTGCGCAGAGGGAACACTTGAAATATCCCCTTATAAAAATTTATGAATGATTGTGCTAATAAACCTCTTAAGTTATTTAAACAGCTGAGCAAAACTGAACGTAGACATTTCTCTCTTTACTTATTCTGATCAACACTAAACTGACACACGATATTTTTAGCGCAACGCAATCCGACTTTCAATAATCCCTCGAAAGGAATGGCCCTGATTAACAATAACCTATACCTTTCATGAATCACTTACCTCACAAAAATATTCGTTACTCGAACTGCTGCAATACAGCGAGCGCCAATACTGCCAGCTAAATAAAAGATTCAAACAACGGAAGGCACTAACTATTGATAGACATAGTTAGCAAATGAAAGTACCTTAATAGTGTTCAAAAGTCATAATATATATACATCAGTTAATGACATCCATTCTTACAAATTTACTGTGTCTGATGGACACACGTCCAGTTCATCCGCTCTGTAAACTCTGCCATCTCTCTTCCCACATCCACCACTGCTGACGGCTCACCTCCAACTGCGCAACGCTACGCGCAGTAAACAGCCAACTGCCCACTACAATAGCAAATTCCAACAATGCAAACCAGCCACAGACTGCTCACAGCACAGCCAGTGATTTCCATACAGAGCGCTACGTGGCGTTACCAATTAAAAAAACCTAAACAGCCTACTTACACAGTCAGATTGCGCTGGGATTGTATATTTATAGGTTAAGTTTGAGTTATCTTTGTCAGGGAAAATTCCGTAAGTCAGTGTTTAATAAAAAAAAATAATGAAAGAGGTAATTTCAGTTGATAGCAGTGCGAGTTGCGTGCCGTTCTGTACCTTTGCCTTACAGCCACTGGTGAACAAATATTAAATCGGGGCAGAGGGAACACCGTACTTACAATAACGTACTTGAAAATGCAATTCTGCGGTAAACGTGCAGGCACAGTTCACGAAAAATCGTGGAAATCGTCAAATCAGTCGCAAGGCTAATGAGGGCGTGCATAAAAAAAGAAAAAAAAATTAAGCGACCAAATTTCGGCTATCGCCTTTAGAGCCATTTACGATGCGATAAACGACGTTCATACAATTCCGATGGCCGCCGCGGCGTGTGGAAAGGGCGGCAAGGTTGCGCGTTATCTGTTCGCGCTGATGTTATAGGAGCAGCCAGTGAAACACACACGTACCAGGCAGGGATGGGGATGGGGGCTGTGTGGGCTGATTTAAATGGCCGCCCGTGGCAGTTTTGAGAGTTTTATCGCGCTCCGCGAGCCATTGCGACGCAGACATTAACGCCGCCCGCTGCGCTGCCGGGGCGGGGTAGGGTGAGGAGGCACCGTGGCGGCGGCGGCTGGCTGTTTGCGGGGGCGGCTGGGGGTGTAATCGCACCCCTGGCGCTTGAAAAGTCAGCGACACGGGGCGCAGCAGGGTGTAGTCGCTATTTCCTGGACGGCGCGGCGCCGTGTGGATGTTTTGCGAAACCCGAGGAGGTGAGGCAATAAAGTGGCGAGTCGTTAAGGAGAGCAGCAGCGCGCCACGTCGTACATCTCGCCGAATGCGGTGCGCTGGCTGTTCCCGAGGCGGAGCGCCGCCGAAACAACACACCGCTAGTGGAGGAGCGGCTGCCAAACCTCTGCCGCCAAGGGCGCACTTCTGCACTAGTGTTGACTCGGCACAGAAATTCGAAGGCTCCCACGGCCGGGGTTATTTTGAATACAACAATTTTTAGAATTGGGCCGCGTCATTGTAAAATACTAAAATAACTGAACTGCTGACCTTTCGACTGACTTACTGCCGTCCAAATGACTCTGACCACTATGGGACTTAACTGCTGTGGTCATCAGTCCCCTAGAACTAAGAACTACTTAAACCTAACTAACCTTTTATGTTGGTAACACCACGTAGAGCTCTGTGTGAAAATCACTGACTGTGACTGGTTTCCATTGTTGTCTGTTATTGTAGTGTTGGGCAGTTGGATGCGAACAGCGCGTAGAGTTGCGCAGTTGGAGGTGAGCCGCCACCAGTGGTGGATGTGGAGGGAGGGAGAGAGAGAGAGAGAGAGAGAGAGAGAGAGAGAGAGAGAGAGAGAGAGGGGGGGGGGGGGCTATCAGAGTTTTGGGAGGTTACTATAACCGAATGATCTGGACGTGGTCTCCTGACCTTCATTGCTTACATATTCCGCCCTCACAATCATACTCCGTACATCAAGACGATTCATTCGAACCCGAACACGATAAGATAAAGTCAATGTTGTATGAATTCATGTAAACGATATCAAGTGCGCACCGGGGTTGAAATACTCGAGGCTGGCGTACACACATACATTAAAGACACGATCGTCACAGGACCTTTTAGTTCGAAGGACGCATACCACACACCCGGAGGCCAGTCCCTTCAGAGGACGAATCAACCTCGGCCGCCCTTGGAGCAGACAGCGTGTGCCGAGTGAAAGGGAAAAGACCCCGTGTTCAGGTTAAAAGAAAATTCCGCTACATTGTGTCAGAGCGTCCAACCTACGCATTCTTTACACATAGCATGCAGTTTCAGAGATTTTCACAAGAGGACAGCAAACGCCAAAGGCCGATACTAAGATTTCCAGACTGGTCGCCTAAAGCGAAACGTCATCCTCCCGTTTTAGAAGAGCAATGCTGATTGGCAGACGGTATTTCTGACGCCTTGAGCTGAAGGAGTAATGTAAGAGACCGAAATATATACCCCTTCACATCTAGCATACAGAGCGGCCGTTACGTTGTCACTCTTGCAGCGAGGAACAAGTCTCTCCTCAGTACTTCACTGGGAGAGCACCTCTGTCGAGAGCGAATCGAAGTGCGATTAAACGTTGTTCACTGTTTTGGCCGACACACTTATTGTGCGGTGTGAATGGACAGAGTTGTAGTTAAACGCCTGAGAGCGAATTTTTGAGTGGCATCGAAAAGAACCAGGATATAACTTGTTCAATTCATAACTAAAAGTGCCATTGTGATTTCTCAGAATTTTTGCGAAATAAATAATAATTTTCGTTAGTTTCATGTTTTTCTTACACTAACTAGCACTACTCCAGTACCCAAGTATGCCACTAGTTACGTAAGAAATTTTGTGAATTTTTGTGTCATTTCCTTACAGAGGACGACTCCAGAAGATATTTATTGCTGAAACTTTTTTAGGCATTTCTTTTTAGAACGTTAGGAGCGTCTGTCTGACTTCTGTAGTAGTGTCGGGTTGGAAATTGGATCTTGCAGGAGCCACAGGGTAAAGAGTACATCTCAGATTAATCCGTTGCGCAGAATAACAGAATAGCAGATCAACCCCACGCTCACAGGACCTAAGGACATCAAAAACACCCATGCCCGAGGCAGGATTCGAACCTGCGACCGCAGCGGTCGCGCGGATCCAGACTGTAGCGCCTAGAACCGCTCGGCTACTCCGCCCGGCTACTGCGGTCCCCTTCAGTTAACGGCCCTGAAGAGGACTGTAGCAAGATGGACGAAACGCCGGCAATTTGGTTGTTTTTAGTGGTTGACACTGACGCGTCCCAATGTCCAAAATCATTTTATACAAAATCACGTAGAAGGTTTAAGGGCGATGGTATGGAGAGTTATCCAGATCCTTGTAGGCTTCCTTCTGGCTCGGAGAGTATTAAAACTGGATAATTATAATTTCATAAATTTCTTTCATGTCGACTGCGTAAGCCAAAGGTACCGATGGACGTGCATTGCCATTATGCAGTAGTACTGCTTTCAAGCTGGTTTTACTGGAAAATGGTTCAAATGGCTCTGAGCACTATGGGACTCAACTGCTGAAGTCATCAGTCTCCTAGAACTTAGAACTACTTAAACCTAACTAACCTAACGATATCACACACATCCATGCCCGAGGCAGGATTTGAACCTGCGGCCGTAGGGTTTTACTGGAGTCAATGCCAGGTGTACCGGCATGAAACAGCTTTAAGATACAAATGTGTCAATAGGGAACAGGGAGCTGGGGGTGGCGGGCTAATTTCAGCACCATCAGACGTCCCCCTCGAAAATAATCAACTTCGGATTCTACACCTTTCTTTCGTGTGAAGCTTATTTTTTGAGTTATTCTGGTTTGTCAACTTTTAAAATTTACACCCCGTGTACCGAGAAGCCACCCGCATCAGGGCACTCGGCATCTAAAAGGGTAGTCTTTGAGGTCCTAGGACTGCACCACGCTAAGGCCTTGCTTCTGGATGTATGACGGCGTTTAGCGGTTAAGGCTGACACACGCGGCCGGCTATTAGAGCGTTAAGCGGCCGTCCAGTAACTGGAAGTGACCCCGCACTCACTCCCTTCACTTAGCAGCGGGGCCGTTTTTACAGCTAACTACCCCCCGCGGAGCGAGCTCGCAGTTGGGACTTTTTATAATCACAGCTTCTGCGATCTCGGCACCGAGCGGGTTAAAGCCGCGAGAGTTCCGACGGGCGTTTAGCAGTCGCACCCTCTGCCGCCACAGCCAGTAGCCGTCTGCACTGCGAGGCGCTCTGTGACGTCATAGTCCACTGCCGTCGTAGTAAGACAACGCCTCTCCGACGCATTTCTATTCATTTCAACAGGAGACCTACATCTACGGTCTGCAGATCTCTGTGAGCTTTTTTTTTTTTTTTTTTTTTTCTTTTACAAAGGAAAACCGGGCGGAATTGCTCCAATTTAATCCGCGTACCATTGAAAAGACGAGTGAGATAAATATTGAAACGCCCCCTTAGAAAAATTATACATGACAGTGCTGGAAAACCTACGTCCTTTGATTTTCAAACAGCTGAGCAAAACTGAACGTACTCAGACATTTCTCTCTTTAATTATTCCGATTATCACTAAAGTGACACACAACATATTTTTAGCGAAGCGCGATCTGAATTTCAATAATTCCTACAAAAGAATGGCCCTGACTAACAATAACCTTTACCTTTCACGAATCACTTACCTCACAAAAATCTTCGATACTCGAACTACTGCAATACAGCGAGCGCCGCTACTGCCAACTAAATAAAAGATTCAAACTACTGAAGGCACTAACTACTGATAGGCATAGTTAGCAAATGAAAGATTTTGATAGAGAACAAACAATGTATCTATCTTAATAGTGTTCAGTTCATGACATCCAGTCTTACAAATTTTACTCTCTCTAATGGACAAACGTCCAGATCATTCGGTTATAGTAACCTCCCAAAACTCTGATATCCCTGTCTCTCTCTCTCTCTCTCTCTCTCTCTCTCTCTCTCTCTCTCCCTCCACATCCACCACTGCTGGCGGCTCACCTCCAATTGCGCAACTCTACGCGCTGTTCACATCCAACTGCCCAACACTACACTACTGAATATTGCAACAATACAAACCAGCCAGAGACTGCACACTGCACAGTCAGTGATTTTCATACAGAGCGCTACTTGGCGTTACCAACATAAAAACCTAAAGAGCCTTCTTACAATATTACCACCAGTGGCGTTGAGAAACAGCTCAAATCGTTAGACCCGAACAAAGATCCAGGGCCCTGTAATGAACTTGGGGCTGAGCTAGTAATTCTTTTAACTTTAATCTAGTGTAGTGCGTTTGAACAAAGAACCGTGACCAGTAGTTTAAAGCAAGCACATGGCCGACCCTTGTACACCGGCGGAAGAAAAATGGACATACCCTTTTAGAGGTTTCCTATTCACTCTGGATTTATTGCTGCAACAGTACAGTCGGCCGCTGTGGCCGAGCGGCTCTAGGTGCTTCAGCCTGGAACCGCTCGACCGCTACGGTCGCAGATTCGAATCCTGCCTCGGGCATGGATGTGTGTGATGTCCTTAGGTTAATTAGGTTTAAGTAGTTCTAAGTTCTAGTGGACTGGTGACCTCAGATGTTAAGTCGCATAGTGCTCAGAGCAATTTGAACCAACTTGCTCTGGCTATACAACTTTTATCCCTCTCACTTACCAACAAATACACATTTCCTTAATGCCTCAGACTGTGTCCTGTCAAACGATCCCCCCTTTTAGTCAAGCTATGCCACAGTTTTTTTGTACGCAGTTCTAATCAGTAACTTCTCATTACTTACGCTGTCTACCGATCTACTGAGCAGTGTGGCCGCGAAGTTAGTTAGAGACCCAGGTCATGAATCGGGCAGGCACTCCCGCCGAAGGTTCGAGGCCTCCCTAGGACATATGTGTGTGTGTGTGTGTGTGTGTGTGTGTGTGTGTGTGTGTGTGTGTGTGTGTGTGTGTGTGTGTGTGTGTGTGTGGTCTTCATCTTAAGTTAGTTTAAGTAGTGTGTAAGTCTAGGAACCTCAGCAGTTTGGTCCCATAGGAATTCACGCACACTCACACATTACCCATCTACTCTTCAGCTCTCTTCTGTAGCACCGAGTTCGAAAAGCTTCTAATCTATTCCCTTCTTGCCTGAACTGTTTATCGTTCACTTTTCGCTTCCATACCATCACAAAAGACTTCTAGACTTTTCAGTTTACATTAAGTTTCTCACAAGGAAACCTCCCCATCGCACCCTCCTCAGATTTAGTTGGCACAGTTGATAGGCCTTGAAAAACTGAACACAGATCAATCGAGAAAACAGGAAGAAGTTGTGTGGCACTATGAAAAAAATAAGCAAAATATACAAACTGAGTAGTCCATGCACAAGATAGGCAACATCATGGAGAATGTTAGCTCAGGAGCGCCGCGATCCCGTGGCTAGCTTTAGCAGCTGCCGAACGGGAACCGGCACGGTAGCTCAGTGTGCTCTGGATCAACAACGAATTTAAATGGATGTCTTACGACGTCCGCGCCGAGCAGATGCAACGACCGAAAGCGAACAAAAGGATGGGTAAAAGGATTTTTCTACCTTGTCCGATTTAGGTTTTCTTGTGGGTGTGACTTCAAGAAGAATATAATAATTCCAATACTAAAGAAAGCAGGTGTTGACAGATGTGAAAATTACCGAACTATCAGTTTAATAAGTCACAGCTGCAAAATACTAACGCGAATTCTTTACAGACGAATGGAAAAACTAGTAGAAGCCGACCACGGGGAAGATCAGTTTGGATTCCGTAGAAATGTTGGAACACGTGAGGCAATACTGTCCTTACGACTTATCTTAGAAGCTAGATTAAGAAAGGGCAAACCTACGTTTCTAGCATTTGTAGACTTAGAGACAGCTTTTGACAATGTTGATTGGAATACTCTCTTTCAAATTCTGAAGGTAGCAGAGGTAAAATACAGGGAGCGAAAGGCTATTTACAATTTGTACAGAAACCAGATAGCAGTTATTAGAGTCGAGGGGCATGAAAGGGAAGAAGTGGTTGGGAAGGGAGTGATACAGAGTTGCAGTCTCTCCCCGATGTTATTCAATCTGTATATTGAGCAAGCAGTGAATGAATCAAAAGAAAAATTCGGAGTAGGTATTAAATCCATGGAGAAGAAATAAAAATGTTGAGGTTCGCCGATGACATCGCAATTCTGTCAGAGACAGCAAAGGACTTGGAAGAGCAGTTGAACGGAATGGATAGTGTCTTGAAAGGAGGATATAAGATGAACATCAACAAAAGCAAAGCGCGGGTAATGGAATGTAGTCGAATAAAGTCGGGTGATGCTGAAGTAATTAGATTAGGAGTTTTGCTATTTGGAGAGCAAAATAACTGATGATGGTCGAAGTAGAGGGGATATAAAATGTAGACTGGCAATGGCAAGGAAAGCGTTTCTCAAGAAGAGAAATTTGTTAACATCGAGTATAGATTTAAGTGTCAGGAAGTCATTTCTGAAAGTATTTGTATGGAGTGAAGCCATGTATGGAAGTGAAACATGGACGATAACTAGTTTGGATAAGAAGAGAATAGAAGCTTTCGAAATGTGGTGCTACAGAAGAATGCTGAAGATTAGATGGGTAGATCACATAACTAATGAGGAAGTACTGAATAGGATTGGAGAGAAGAGAAGTTTGTGGCACAACTTGACCAGAAGAAGGGATCGGTTGGGAGGACATGTTCTGAGGCATCAAGGGATCACCAATTTAGTATTGGAGGGCAGCGTGGAGGGTAAAAGTCGTAGAGGGAGACCAAGAGATGAATACACTAAGCAGATTCAGAAGGATGTAGGTTGCAGTAGGTACTGGGAGATGAAGAAGCTTGCACAAGATAGAGTAGCATGGAGAGCTGCATCAAACCAGTCTCAGGATTGAAGACCACAACAACAACGTGGATGTGATAAATACACCCAAAGAAAGTAATGAAAACATAAGAGTTTGTCACGTAAACTGATAATAAAAAATTGAGCTTTTCATTCGAGGGAAGACTTGAACCAAGGACCTCTCGTTTCGCAGCTGCTCACGCTAACCATGGGACCACGGCGCTCCTGTGCTCAGATTGTCCTTGTTGTTGCCTATCTTCCACATTGACTACTCAGTTTGTATATTTTGCTTATTTTTCAAAGTTACACATACCTTCTTCCTGTTTTCTCGATTGATCTGTGTTCAGTTTTTCAAGGCCTATCCACTGTGCCAACTTATAATTAAATCTGAGGGAGGTGCGATGGGGAGGTTCCCTTGTCAGAAATGAGAATGAATTTTTGTTATGGCCAGTCCGTATTTTATATCCTCTCTACTTCGACGATCATTAATTATTTTACTGCGAAAGTAGCTTAAGTCATCTACTGCTTTTAGTGTCCAAATCCCTATATCTATTTCCCTCACCTTCGTGTACTTCAACTCCACTACATTCCATCACCCTTGATTTACTTTTGTTGATGCTCAGCTTTTAAACTCTTTTTCAAGACACTACACGTTCCTGTCAGCTGCTCTTTCAAGTCCTTTACTGTCTCTGGCAGATTTATAATGTCGTAAGCAAATCTCAAGATTGTTATTTCTTCTCCCTAAATTTTAATTTCTTCTGCAAATTTTTCCTCAGTTTCTTTTGCTGTTTGCTCAATCTAAAGAATGAATACCAGCGGCGGTAAAATGAAAACCGAGTACACGCCACAACATGACCATAGAATGGTTCCATTCAAATCAGCAGACTCATTAAGACATCTATCCTATCGGCAGCAAAGACGATCAGTTGCTGTTACGTAGAACGCGGTCGGCTACTGACGAATCCACTACTGCATCCACTCTCACACTTATTCCTCCAACTCAAACCGACAAGTACACATATCTTTCTGCAGGTCTCCAAAGATGTGAAAATCACGCTGTGGATGATCCAGGTTGTACAGAGGATGTTGCAGTGTTTCGCAAGTGAATCGCACAAGCATAACCTTCGTCCGATTGGCAGTGTAGGGGTGGTCGTTATCGTGCAACAGGATGATTTTGATAGACAGCATTCCGACAGCCCGGGGCAAATGGCAAATCCAGCAGTGGAAACATCCCACATCTACCCCGCCAAAGAGATCTAAAACTGTTCAGCCAAGTTTCGGTAAGCTCATGATGACGTCCATATTCGGCTGCAAGGCACCTCTGCTCATAAAGTTCCTTGAGCGTGGAACCACAGTTAGTGTGCAGCGCTATGAAGACACTTTTCAGGAACTGCGATGCGCTACATAAAGTCAAAACGACCAGGAATGTTGTCTGACGGAGTCATCCCGTTGCTCCAATAATGCCCCCTCCACCCACACCCACACACACTGCAAATCCGAGGAAGGCTACGCTTCAGCGATTTGGTTGCGGTTCACTGCAACATCCTCCGTGCAGCACGGATCTTTCACCGTGTCATTATCACATCTTTGGCCACCTGGAGAAAGACATGTGTGGTCATCGTTTTCAGTCGGGTGAGGATGTGCATGAGTGGGTGTGGTTGTGAATACTTCAACAGTCGACCGCGTTCTACAAATCAGAAATTGATCGTGTCGCTTCCAGGTGAGACAAACGTGGTGATTACTTTTGAATGGAATCATTCCATGGTCGTGTTTGGGTGAGTATTCGGTTTTCATTTGAGTGCCCTTTAAAACATCGAGAAAGTACAACCTCGTCTGACTCCTTTCTCAACCACTGCTTCCCTTTCGCGTGTTTCGACTCCTGTAACTGCCGTCTGGTTTCTGTACAATCTGTGTATGGCGTTCTGCCTTCTGTATTTTGTCCCTGCTACCGTAAGAATTTTAAGGTACGTGTTCCAGTCAACATTGAGAGAGGCTGTTTCTACAAGCGCTATAAACGTAGGTTTCCCTTTCCTTACAGCCGACCGAAGTGGCCGAGCGGTTCTAGGCGCTTCAGTCCGGAACCACACGACTGCTACGGTCGCAGGTTCGATTCCTGCCTCGGGCATGGATGTGTGTGATGTCCTTAGGTTAGTTAGGTTTAAGTCGTTCTACGTTCTAAGGGGCTGATGGCCTCAGATGTTAAGTCCCATTGTGCTCACAGCCATTTGGACCTTTCGTTACCCTGCCTTGTAAGTCGTGGGTTCAGTATTATGCCGGGTGTTCCTACATTCGTCCGGATCCCAAACTTATCTATACCGTGGTCGGCTTCTAGCTCTTCTGTAAATAATCCGTGTTGTTATTTTGGTGTAACCAGGCCGTAATTTACATCTTGTCTACTTTGAGGCCGCGCGGGATTAGCCGAGCGGTTTGAGGCGCTGCAGTCACGGACTGGGCGGCTGGTCCCGGAGGAGGTTCGAGTCCTCCCTCGGGCATGGGTGTGTGTGTTTGTCCTTAGGATAATTTAGGTTAAATAGTGTGTAAGCTTAGGGACTGATGAGCATAGCAGGTAAGTCCCATAAGACTTTACACACATTTGAACATTTTTTCTACTTTGGCCGTAATGAGTTAGTTTACTGTGCAACTAGGTTATTTCATCTACTAGTTTACTGGCTCATTTCCTGAACTAATTCCTTGAGCCTCGCCAAATTTATTTTGTCTACAATGTGTGGCCCTTCCATTACTTTTGTTGATGCTCATCTTTTAAGCTGTATTCAAGAACTACTCATTCGCTTCAACTGTTCTTCCAAGTCCTTCGCTGCCTCTGGCAGAATTACAACTTCATCGGCAAATCACAAAGCTTTTATATCTTCTCTTTGAAAATTCCTTCTCCAAATTTTTCTTTGGTTTCCTTTACTGCATGTTGAAAAAATGGTTCTAATGGCTCTGAGTCATCAGTCGCCTAGAACATAGAACTACTTAAACCTAACTAACCCAAGGACATCACACAACACCCAGTCGTCACGAGGCAGAGAAAATCCCTGACCTCGCCGCTGCATGTTGAGTGTAGAGACTAAACAAAAACGGGAAAGCCTACAACTCTCGCTCAATTCTTTTTGAACTAACGCTGTAGTTTCATGTCTTTTGACTCTTGTAGCTCCAGTCTGGTTTCTGTACCCTCTAGCGGCGCGCTATGGTTCTTTCGCGCAGGAATTTGAATGTATACCTGCAAACAAACCGAAACTTAATTACGTAACTCTGCTTTTCCGAAGTGATAATTAAAACTTCATTGCTAAACTTAGTAGTTAATGGAGGTAGGACATCATACGGGCCGACTTGAAGCAGGAGAGGCACCACAGAACATTTTAATTTCCACGGTCTGTACTTTTTCAAACAAATTCATAAAATTTTGTCAGAATTACCAGAAATGATTCAGGATTTACACTTATAATGGTGGAAGTTCAAAATTATAAGAAAATAATTTATTTTTTGACATTTGTATTTCACCTTTTTTCACTTACCATTGGAAGCATTTGTTGCTATAGGCACACGCTTCTTCATAAGTAAGAAACATTCTTCGATGAATTTTGCACAGCATACAAACCATACTTACAGGTGTATGAAACTCTAGAATTTTCCAAATCTATTAAAAACTGTGGTAAAAATTGATATAATTAACTATAAAATTTGAGTTTTTTCAAGGCATGGAGTTTAAAATATAATAGCACATTCATTTTTTCATAAATTAAAAAATTTCTAGAGAGTTTCATGCACCTGTAAGCATGGTTTGTACGCTGTGCAAAATTCATCGAAGAATCTCTCTTACTTGTGAAGAAACGTGTACCTATAGCAACAAACGCAGCCAATAGAAGTGAAAAAATGATGAAATTTCACATGTAAAAAAAATTATTTTGTTATGTTTTTGAACTTCCACTGCTATGATTGTGAATTCTGGATCCTTCCTGGTCATGCTGACATAGTTTTATCAATTTGAAACCTCCTGGCAGATTAAAAGTGCGTGCCCGACCGAGACTCGAATTCGGGACCTTTGCCTTTCGCAGGCAAATGTTCTACCTTTTTTTTTTTTTTAAGTCTAATTTTGTTCCCTTTCGTTCGTTGCATCTGCTCGGGGCGGAGGTCGTATGACATCCGTTTACGTTCGTTGTTAATCGATTAACTCAGTTTTTTTATTACAGAGGGCAGCTAACCCTCTGACCGAACACGCTGAGCTACCGTGCCGGCACCATCTGAGCTACCGAAGCACGACTCACGCCCGGTACTCACAGCTTTACTTCCGCCAGTACCTCGTCTCCTACTTTCCAAACTTTACAGAAGCTCTCTCGCGAACCATGCAGAACTAGCACTCCTGAAAGAAAGGATATTGCGGAGACATGGCTTAGCCACAGCATGGGGGTTGTTTCCAGAATGAGATTTTCACTCTGCAGCGGAGTGTGCGCTGATATGAAACTTATTATTCATTAGTAAAAGTACAGACAGTGGAAATTAAAATGTCCTGTTGTGTCTCCCCTGCTCCAAGACGGCCCGTTTGACGTCCTACACCCCCCCCCCCCCCCCCAAGCAGAAGTAAGCCGATTAGCAGCAGGTGGGGAAACGTGGGGGGCAGCATCTGGTCAGTCTAATAACTGATTATTAAGGAACGGGAGACTGCGTTTGGCGGCCGGCAGCTGGCTGCTTTGTTTGTTTGTGTGGCGTCCTTCGGCGAGCAAAGTGCGGCCGTGCAGGAGGAAGACGCGTCGTGCGAGGAAGTGTGTGCGCGGCCAGGCGCTCAGATTGCGGCTATCTGCGACGCCGGTTGCTGCGTGGCGTGCGAACACGCAGATTGCGTGCGTAACGCAGCTACCGGACCGGCCTAGCCCTGTCACCGGGGAAACACCCGCGCCGCCGTATCTGCCGGCCGCTCTCTCCGCTACTCTTCTTCTTCTTGTTGTTGTTGTTGTTGCTACTACAGCGGCCTCATCCACCTGGTGTGTTGCTGTTGTTGTCTCCAGTCCGAAGATTGATTAGTTGCAGATCTCCACGCTACTGTATCCTGTGCGGGCCTTTTCATCTCCGAATTACTGCAATTAACACTACTGGCCATTAAAATTGCTACACCACGAAGATGACGTGCTACAGACGCGACATTCAACCGACAGGAAGAAGATGCTGTGATACGCAAATGATTAGCTTTTCAGAGCATTCGCCGGCGACGACACCTACAACGTGTTGACACGAGGAAAGTTTGCTACCGATTTCTCATACACAAACAGCAGTTGACCGGCGTTGCCTGGTGAAACGTCGTTTCGTTGCCTCGTGTAAGGAGGAGAAATGCGTACTATCACGTTTCCGACTTTGTTAAAGGTCGGATTGTAGCCTATCGCGATTGCGGTTTACCGTATCGCGACATTGCTGCTCACGTTGGTCGAGATCCAATGACTGTTAGTGGAATAGGGAATCGGTGGGTTCAGGAGGGTAATACGGAACGCCGTGCAGGATTCCAACGGCCTCGTATCACTAGCAGTCGACATGACAGGCATCTTATCCGCATGGCTGTAACTGATCGTGCAGCCACGTCTCGGTCCCTGAGTCAACAGATGGGGACTTTGCAAGACAACAACCATCTGCACAAACAGTTCGACGACGTTTGCAGCAGCATGGACTATCAGCTCGGAGACCGTGGTTGCGGTTACCCTTGAGGCTGCATCACAGACAGGAGCGCCTGCGATGGCGTACTCAACGACGAACCTGGGTGCACGAATGGCAAAACGTCATTTTTTCGGATGAATCCAGGTTCTGTTTACTGCATGACGATAGCCGCATCCGTTATTCGACATCGCGGTGAACGCACATTGGAAGCGTGTATTCGTCATCGCCATACTGGCGTATCACCCGGAGTGATGATATGGGGTGCCATTGGTTACACAACTCGGTCACTTCTTGTTCGCATTGACGGCACTTTGTACAGTGGACGTTACATTTCAGATATGTTACGACCCGTGACTCTACCCTTCATTCGATTCCTGCGAAACTCTACATTTCAGCAGGATAATGCACGACCGCATGTTGCAGGTCCTGTTCGGGTCTTTTTGTATACAGAAAATGTTCGACTGCTGCCCTGGCCAGTACATTCCTCAGATCTTTCACCAATTGAAAACGTCTGGTCAATGGTGGCAGAGCAACTGGCTCTTCACAATACGCCAGTCACTAGTCTTGATGAGCTGTGGTATCGTGTTGAAGCTGCATGGGCAGCTGTACCTGTACACGCCATCCAAGCTCTGTTTGACTCAATGCCCAGGCGTATCGAGGCTGTTATTACGGCCAGAGGTGGTTGTTCTCTGTACTGATTTCTCAGGCTCTGTGCATCCAAATTGCGTGAAAATGTCATCATATGTCAGTTCTAGCATAATATATTTGTCCAATGAATACCTGTTTATCATCTGCATTTCTTGTTGGTGTAGCAGTTTTAATGGCCAGTAGTGTACATCCGAATCTACTTACCGTATTCATGTCTTGAGCTCCTACAATGTTTACCCACCCCCCTCCCTTCCCCCAAATTTCCCACTAATATTAAATAGGTGATCCCTTGACGTTTCATAATGTATCCTATCAATCGATCCCTTCTTTTGGTCAAACTGTGCCACAAATTTTTTGTCTCGCAAATTCCATTCGGTATCACCTCATTAGTTACGTGACCTGCCCATCTAATCATCGACATTCTTCTATAGGACTACGTTTCGCCATCTTCTCTTCTGATGTTATCAAATTTGTTTATCGTCAATGTTTCACTTCCATACAGGTCAGCACTTCATACGAACACTATCAGAAAAGATTCCGTAACAACTAGATATACACCGAAGCGCCAAAGAAATTGGCGTATCCAAATACAGAGATATGTAAACAGGCAGAATACGGAGCTGCGGTCGGAAACTCCTAGATAAGAGAAGTGTCTTGTGCAGTTGTTTGATGGGTTACTGCTGCTTATAAAGATTTATGCGAGTTTGAACGTGGTGTTATAGTCAGCGCACGAGCGATAGTACACACCGTCTCCGAGGAAGCAAGGAAGTGAGGATTTTCCCGCACCACCCTTTCAACAGTGTACCGTAGATATCAGATTTCAGTCGCCGCTAAGGGACACTTCATGAAAAAATTACAATGTGCCGACAGGTGTCAGCTGACGACGAATTGGTTTTCGCGCCTAACTCTCTGCGGGATGCCACTGTATTGCTCACGCGATAACTAGACTGCCAACAGCAACTGATATCGACACAGTACTTGTATGTAATACGCGCCAGTCCCTGCGAACTGTCGGCACTGATTACTGGCGTTAAAACGCGTCATTCCACCCGCAACACTATAACGAGTCCCGACAGGCCGAGTTATTACACGCTGCATGTCGACGTCCATCTCTGAAGTGCTCAGGCTCCCCTCAAACCATTTAATACTAGATTAGCATCAGGGAACATTACCTGCGAAGGGACAGTAAGATAAGCTAGGAGAAGTAAGGGCCCTAACATAGAACCGTACAGGACACCATTTGTATTCCTCCCCCCCCCCCCCCCCCCGCGCTCTGATAAACTCTATTTGCATCCTTCCGCCTGTGTCCAAGGCCTTAGAATACATAGTCCTCGACCAGAAAACCAACTGGTTATTTGGTTCATCAAATCTACTTGATGAATAACGATCAGACTTCTGCAAACATCGCAACACAGCATCTGCTTCAATATAAGTAGCGGATGGCTTGAAACGTAGCACATACCACATGCATGCCGGTGACCTCCAGTTTATCTAAGTGCAAAACTAATCAGCTTGAAGACGGATACCGAGAATTTCGATTCTGATTTTTGTGCGCCACTGAAATGGGCACAAAATATAGTGTTAGAGCTCAACCCATTCAAAACCGAAGCAGTCCTGGTTGGGCATTCTTGGTTTATTAGCCAGAAATATTGGAAACTGTATCATCTTTAATCCTAAATGGGAGAAGTATCAACATATATATATATATATATATATATATATATATATATATATATATATATATATCCCTCTGGATATCTCCCTCTGGAAACAGTCTAGGAGTAATAATAGATGAAAGTCCGCCCCCAGTAGCTGAATGGTCAGCGTGACGGATTGTCAATCCTCTGAGCCCGGGTTCGATTCCCGACTGGGTTGGTGAATTTTCTCCTCCCAGGAACCGGGTGTTGCGCTGTCCTTATCATCATCCTCATCGACTCCAAGTCGCCAAAGTGGCGTCAGATTGAAAGACCGGCACCCGGGGAACGCTCTGCCCGACGGGGGGCCTAGCCATACGATTAAATGAATAAATATATGAAAAGCTACATAGAGCTGAACACATACCTGCAATGGGGCAGAAGGAATCACCATCTTTCCATGCCGTACAAAAATGTAAGGAGCTTCTGTATTTCGATCCCAAAAAGGAACTTGTTCAAACTCTTGTTCTTCCGGTTGTTGACTTTAGCGGTGATATCGGGCAAGGCCCTTACCACGAAAACTCGTGGCGCCTCGAACTGATTATGAACGCTTGTGTTCAATATACCTGTGACGTTCGACTCTTTGATCGTATTTTACCGTCTTATTTACAGCTCTAAATGCTGCTTGCAGAACAAACGCAAAGATTCCCATGCACTCTGTCTGCTCTACTATCTTATCAGCGTTCACTTTTCCTCACATCTCTCTTCGACCTTAACGCCGTTGTCTGGACAACATAGCAGGAACACTTATTCCCGACAGAATAAAATCCATTCTGCCTCACTCCATGACTGAACTGCTTCCTGGGAATCATTTTCAGTAACAGGTACCAGACTACTTAATATCTTCCCTCATTTTATGAGAGGACTGAAGAACATCTCCGGCATCAAGAGACTGTTAATGAAATATATACTGAACCAATAATAATGTCTACGTTTGTACCTGTATACACTTATTAACCTCTCATGCTCCTTTCCATCCAAATCTGCATCATTTCCCAGGACTCTAAGCGTAAATGTCTTTCCCTCCAAAGTCACTTTTCAGAAATAGCCTTTATAACCCGTAAGCACATTATATTAATATTTATGCTCCTCTGGATATTATTGTTGCGGTAGCAGAAGAAGCAGTAGTAGAAGCACTGATAGTATTGCTTCATTAGTTCTTAATTAGTGCTATCTATTCAAGTTCTATCTATTTACGATCAAATCATTTTAACCATATTAATACTAAATTTTTACCATATACCACATCAAAATTATCGTTGTTTCTTAGGTAACTCTGACGTAAAAAGCACTGTATATAGAGTGTTTCTGTAAGAGCGAGCAATAATGTACCAGGACACAGAGAATGCTCTACTGAACAATTTGAGATAGGTAACCTGGGCTGGAGAAGCCAGCTTAAGGAGATATGGAAGTAAACTTGTCTACGGCTCTGCCTAGCATTACTGTTTCCCAACTTATTTACAACTAACATGCGTACAAGTTTACACGTAATGTGCTGTTTATTTACATTTACGTTCTTGATTTTGTACGTGGAAACAAACGCCATCTATCACAAAGCGTAAAAAGTGGTCCAACTAAAAAATTCATATTTATTTACGTACTACACGAATATGTAATAAAAATGGGGGTTCCTATTTTAAGAAAAACGCAGCTGATATCCGTTTGACCTATGGCAGCGCCATCTAGCGGTCCAACCATAGCGCCATCTGGTTTCCCGCTTCAAGCTAGAAGAGTTTCTTTCGTTGCAGTTTTTTCGTTTCATGCTTATATCGTGAGATATTTGGCCCGGTCACTATCAATGGACCACCCTGTATAGTAGGAATTATCAGCTCGGTGAAACCTGTTCGTGTACTGCGTTCTGAAACGCCTTTTTGGGAAAGGGGACCTATGTTTATTAGGATTATTTCTTGGTTTGTTTGTCCTGTACCTGCCTCTTTCGCCCGGTATAATGAAATTATCGCACGCGCCGCAATGAGAGGGAAAAAAAATCAATGTCTCCTGATGCCACACACAACAGCTACGGACGCGGCAGAATTGTGAACGCATTGCTTTTAGCACCCCGCAAACTCCCTGTGGGAAGCCAGTGTATTGCTCGCGCGATGACTAGGCAACCGCAACTGATATCGACGCGGTATTATTGTATGTAACACGCACCGCTCCCTGCAAACTGTCTGCGCTGATTACGGGCGTTAAAACGCGCCTCCGCAGTCCGAGTTATTAACGCCGCCGACACCCTGCAGCGCCGAAACTGGCTCCAAATCAGCGTTCGCAACGCCGCTGCCGTAATTAGCTGCGGCACTAACCGGCCGCGGACAAAGGCGGAAAGAAGTGCCGCTTCATTATGGCGGGGGGCCCGCGGTGTTAATTGTCCTACAACTCCCCCGCGACCTATCCCCCCCCCCCTCCCTCCCCCACACTAGCGTGTCTGTCATCGGCTGAAATGACACTTCGATGGAGTATATTTGATAATCGGTCCCCCCGCCGTCATTTAGTCGCCCGCAGTACGAGTGCCTGGAGGCGCGTTTTGGCCGATTTAATTGCGCCAGCTGTTAAGTGAGTGGGAGTGTGTGTGTTTGTGTGCGGTCGGAAGCTGACGAGCGCGGAGTGACAACGAATGGCGCGCGAGATATTTACAACGCGATGCCTGCAGTAGGCAATAGGCTTTACGAGGCGAGCTGTAATCGCCGACTCAAATGGCTTCTGCTCGCAGTACTGTACTGCCAGACACCAAACACTGCAGGTACACCTACATCCACATGCTGGGATTCACCTCGACATGCAGCGTAGAATGATATTTTCGTGTCATTACGTTCTTCGTACAATGAAGGCTTTCATGACCGGATGGTACTGTTGTCGATAATTCTTCCGGGTTATATGGCCGTGGTCCATGGAATACTTCTATACCTAACGTTTCGTCCAATACTACGTTGGACATCCTCAGAGGCATGGCTGGTCCTGTTGAGTCAGCAGTGGTCCATGGAATACTTCTATTCCTAAGGTTTAACACTACGTTGGACATCCTCAGAGGCGTGGCTGAACCTGTTGAGTCAGCAGGACTCAGCCGGACCATCCATGTCTCTGAGGATGTCCAACGTAGTATTGGAAGAAACGTTAGGTATAGAAGTATTCCATGGACCACGGCCATACAACCCGGAAGAATTATCAACAACATTACGTTCATTTTGTCTCTCTATGGAAGACTGGGTTGATGTAGCTCATCATGTCAGTCTACACTATGTGATCAAAAGTATCCGGACACCCCAGAACCAAACGCTCTTCATATTGGGTGAATTATGCTCCTACCTACTGCCAGCTACTCCATATCGGCGACCTGAGTAGTCATTAGACATCGCGAGAGAGCGGAATGGGGCGCTTCGCGGAACTCACGGACTTCGAATGTGGTCAGGTGATTGGGTGTCATTTCTGGCATATGTCTGTACGCGAGATTTCCACACTGCTAAACATCCCTAGGTCCACTGTTTACGATGTGACGGTGGAGTGAAAGCGTGAAGGGACACGTACAGCACAAAAGCGTACAAGCCGACCTTTTCTGTTCACTAACAGAGACCGCCGACAGTTGAAGAGGGTCGTAATGTGTAATAGGCCGACATCTGCCCAGACCTTTCGGAAAAAAACGACGTTCTGTCCATGGAGTGCGTGATTGGCTGAAATGGCTCTAATCGCTATGGGACTTAACACCTGAGGTCGTCAGTCCCCTAGACTTAGAACTACTTAAACCTAAGGACATCACACACATCGATGCCCGAGGAAGGATTCGAACTTGCGACCATAGCAGCATCGCGGTTCCAGACTGAAACGCCTAGAACCCCTCGGCCACAGGGGCTGGCGTTATTGATTCTCTTGTAAAAAATTTTTGGTTCATTAATAGACACAATCGCTTGTTTATGACACAGCCATAACCGGTTTCGGCCATAAAATGACCATCTTTAGATGCTAAAGGCGGCATACACTGAACACAGGTTCATGCGTTGTCAAACTCATCTATTCAGACAGACAGGAATTCCAAACTGCATCAGGATCTACTGCAAATACTATGAAAGTTAGGCGGGAGGTGAGGAAACTTGGATTTCATGGTAGAGCGGCTGCTCATAAGCCACACATCACGCCTCGCTTTCTGCAAAGAGCGTAAGCAATGGACGATTGAACAATGGAGAAACGTTGTTTGGAGTGAAGAATCGCGATACACACTGTGACGATGCGATGGCAGGGTGTGGGTATGAAGAATACCCGGTGAACGTCATCTGCCAGCGAGTGTAGTGCAAACAGTAAAATTCAGTGGGGGTGGTGTTAAGACGTGGCTGTGTTTTTCATGGAGGGGTTTGCACCCCTTGTTGTTTTGCGTGGCACTATCACAGCACAGCACAGGCCTACATTCATGTTTTAACCACCTTCTTGGTTCCCACTGTTGAAGGGCAATTTGGGGAGGGCGACTGCATCTTTCAACACGATCGAGCACCTGTTCATAATGCACGGTTTGTGGCGGAGTGATTATACGAGGTGCCGGGGTGGAGAAGAGTTTGTACCTCTTTAATTCGGACGAACTTTGCATGAGAACTGGACATGCACTGGACCCCCTCCTTACATACTATCTAATTAATTATGTGCGCAACGGTAACGGAAGAAAATGATGGTGGACCCTGCTAGTTGGCAAAATAAGGAGTGCACACTCACATTAATTTAATAAAAATCGTAATCTACTCAGAAAGAAGAGAACTTTATCATAATAAACAACAGGAATTGGGATTCTGCCTATATCTACGAAATGATATGCGGATTAAATATTAAAATGGTTCAAATGGCTCTGAGCACTATGGGACTCAACTTCTGAGGTCATTAGTCCCCTAGAACTTAGAACTAGTTAAACCTAACTAACCTAAGGACTTCACACACATCCATGCCCGAGGCAGGATTCGAACCTGCGACCGTAGCGGTCTCGCGGCTCCAGACCTCAGCGCCTAGAACCGCACGTCCACTACGGCCGACATTAAATATTACAATGAGATTTATTATACATCAGAACATAAATGAACATGACTGTCGACACACACGGTAAATTAAGGGATAGGGTATACTGAATTATTATAAGAATAAGAGTTGGCTCGAGAACAAGGTACTCCTACTCTCTGTGATGCAATAGACTGACGATACTGACTGGAGGTTCTTATGAATCAAATATTAATCTCCCGACTATATAGCAGTATCTCAATTAGTAATGAGAGCTAAACTGGGATCACATGGAGCATTAAGCAATGTGGACTTGTAGCAAATCGAGCGCGCTTGCTGCTGAGGGATTCAGTGTGAAATTGATAAGGTTCTACAATGCCGGACCCGCAAAATACTGTACCAGTACTGAAATCTGCAGCACGTCATCGGTAGGCAGCGTCCTGATGATGTAGGCGCCGACTTCTGCCGTGCAGCAACTCTGTGTCAGCCCCTGGCCGCGAAGGCTGTCCGAAAATCCTAGTTCTTCCGCAAAAGAGCGACCAAGTCGCGAGGCTGTCCGACTCCGACGAAGATCAGATCCCGAAAATCTTCTGTGATGCGATGCAAGAACGAAGCCAGCATTTGCTCAACTCCCTACTCTCCTCGAAAACCGCGAATCAGCATTCAGCGCTGATTCCAAAATTCCCCCACACTGTCTCAGAACATCATTCGCGCCAATAGCGATCGCCCCCTCCAGTTTATGAAGTCAACTAGCCCCAGTTTAAGTTGACCAATCATGCCTCTGCTATTCAACAGAGGGCACTGAACCTGTCGTTTTACCGGCTACGAAAACAACCTGCCTAGACTGTCTGGGGCAGACAGTCGCACCCAGCAGGGCACGGTCCACAAGTATCTCAGAATCAAGAGGACAGTGCAGTCAGTCGGTGCCAGGAATCTTCGTTCCCGACGCGCCGGAACGGTAAACACACAAACTGCGGCGACAGACGTCTCGCAGGTCGTTTCGCCCCGCATACAGCAGGCGAAACTCGACCGACATCAGTCGCTCCGCCAAGCGCTTAAGCCCATTGTACGAACCCCACAGAATACAGGGAAGTACAGCCCCCAACCGGAAATGCCGTGTGCCGGGTCCTCTGATGCTTGCCTTGCACAGGCCACCCAAGGAAGTAAAACAACATGTATAGGAATCGAGTGAAAAGTATTTTTTGAGATCTCAGTACAAATACTCTCATTGCAATAATCTTATTCGGTTGAGACCTGTGTGCTGCCCTCTTCACTTAGGTTTTCCGTGATTTCCCCAAACCGCTGCAGGCAAATGCCGGGAAGGCTGGTTTGAAAGGGAAAGGCTGACTACCTTCCCTATCCGACCCTAATCCCATGAAACCGATGGCCTTGTTCTTTGGTTCCCTCGGCCGGCTAGGGTGGCCGAGCGGTTCTAGGCGCTTCAGTCTGGGACCGCGTGACCGCTACGTTCGCAGGTTCGAATCCTGCCTCGGGCATGGATGTGTGTGATCTCCTTACGTCAGTTAAAGTAGTTCTAAGTTCTAGAGGACTGATGACAAATGTTAAGTCCCATAGTGGTCAGAGCCATTTGAACCTTTTTTTTTGTTCCCTCCCCTAAATAAAACAATCAACTCCTTATTGGTGTTGGGATTTATTATCCATCAGTGTCTGTGGTACAGATATGCTGATGTGATACTTCAAGATTTGTCAGCGAAAGTTATAATTATTATTATCATCCAGGATATGATTTTACTAAGTTAAGCTGTGAGATGGGGAAAACATAGGCCAAACTCCAATAGGACCACGACTAGTAAAGCAGTGTAGTGCTTAGATGTTACTGTTGAGGGAAACCGACCACCTTTTTCCCGCGTATTATTCTCGCAGAGGGCACGAAAGAGGAAAGGTGTTTAAACTTCCTGGCAGATTAAAACTGTCTGCCGGACCGAGACTCGAACTCGGGACCTTTGCCTTCCGCGGGCAAGTGCTCTACCATATGAGCTACCCAAGGACGACTCACGCCCCATCCTCACAGCTTTACTTCTGCCAGTACCAAGTCTCCTATTTTATAAACTTTACAGAAGCTCTCCTGCGAACCGTGCAGAACTAGCCCTCCTGAATGATATGGCGGAGTCGTCACAGCCTGGGGGATGTTTCCAGAATGAGATTTTCACTCTGCAGCGGAGTGTGCGCTGATATGAAACTTCCTGGCACATTAAAACTGCGTGCGGGACCGAGACTCGAACTCGGGACCTTTGCATTTCGCGGGCAAGTGCTCTACCAACTTCTGTAGACTTTGGAAGGTAGGGGACGAGGTACTGGCAGAAGTAAAGCTGTGAGGACGGGGCGTGGGTCGTGCTTGGGTAGCTCAGTTAGTAGGGCACTTGCCCGCGAAAGGCAAAGGTCCCGAGTTCGAGTCTCGGTCCGGCACACAGTTTTAATCTGCCAGGAAGTTTTCCATATCAGCGCACACTCCGCTGCTGTGTGAAAATCTCATTCAAGAAGGGTGTTAACGAAACTGGTGCACCGACCACCACGTCGAACGTCCGTGCACACTTCACAGAATTACCAAACAGGCGCCTAACGATGGCGATTACGCACGCGGAAGCGGTGTGGCATGCCGTAACCCAAACAGAAGAGAAAAGCCGTGATCTCAGCGGGCGTTATCGGGGAGCAGAGTCGCGCGGACGTGCCGGCCCTGGCGGATATCGGGAGCCGCAGCTTCCTCCCGGCTGCAAGGTTCCGCGCCTGACGTCACGGTTCGTCAGTGACGGCGGCTACCGGTCCACTTCCTCCCTCTGCCGAGGCGAGACGTTTCCACGGCGATGACTCGAGCAGCGTGTGTCGAGGGACCGGGGAGGGAAGTACGGAGTCTGCGATGCGCTCACCTCGCGGGCATCCAAGGACACCCGCTTCCCTGTTCCCCGTTCCCTGAGCACCATCTGTACTGCTCTGTGCTTCCCTGAGGCTGACGCAAGCCCTCGGTGACGGACGACTCTCGAGCGTTCGCGATGTAACGCGCAGCTGTTCTGCGGTCACATCACAAGGACTATCAGATCGTAAACATCCTGCACCACCCATTTTTGTTGTGAGAACTGCCATGACAAACATTAAAAATGTACCAGCAAACAACGAAATTTACACTACTGGCCATTAAAATTGTTACACCACCAAGACGACGCGCTACAGACGCGAAATTTAACCGACAGCAAGAAGATGCTGAAATACGCAAATGATTAGGTTTTCACAGCATTCACACGAGGTTGGCGCCGGCGGCGACACCTACAACGTGTTGACACGAGGAAAGTCTGCAACCGATTTCTCATACACAAACAGCAGTTGACCGGCGTTGCCTAGTGAAACGTTGTTGTGGTGCCTCGTGTAAGGACGAGAAATGCGTACCATCACGTTTCCGACTTTGATAAATGTCGGATTGTAGCCTATCGCGATTGCGGTTTATCGTATCGCGACATTGCTGCTCGCGTTGTTCGAGATCGAATGACTGTCAGTAGAATATGGAATCGGTGGGTTCAGGAGGGTAATACGAAACGCCGTGCTGGATCCAAAGGGCCTCGTATCACTAGCAGTCGAGATGTCAGGCATCTTATCCGCACGGCTGTAACGAATCGTGCAGCCACGTCTCGATCCCTCAGTCAACACACGGGGACGTTTTCAAGACAACAACCATCTGCACGAACAGTTCGACGACGTTTGCAGCAGCACGGAGTATCAGCTCAGAGACCACGGCTGCGGTTACCCTGGACGCGGCATCACAGACAGGAGCGCCTGCGATGGTGTACTCAACGACGAACCTGGGTGCACGAATGGCAAAACGTCATATTTTCGGATGAATCCAGGTTCTGTTTACAGCATCATGATGGTCTCGTCCCTGTTTGGCAACATCTCGGTAATCGCCCATTGGAAGAGTGTATTCGTCATCGCCATACTAGCGTATCACCCGGCGTGATGGTATGGGGTTCCATTGGTTACACGTCTCGGTCACCTCTTGTTCGCATTGACTGCACTTTGAACAGTAGACGTTACATTTGAGATGTGTTACGACCCCTGGTTCTACCCTTCATTCGATCCCTGCGGAATCCTACATTTCAGCACGATAATGCACGACCGCATGTTGCCCGTCCTGTACGGGCCTTTCTGGATGCAGAAAATGTTCGACTGCTGCCCTGGCCAGCACATTGTCCAGATCTCTCACCAATTGGAAACTTTTGGTCAATGGTGGCCGAGCAACTGGCTCGTCACAATACGCCAGTCACTACTCTTGATGAACTGTGGTGTCGTGTTGAAGCGGCATGGGCAGCTGTACCTGTACATGCCATCCAAGTGCTGTTTGACTCAATGCCCAGGGGTATCGAGGCCGTTATTACGGCCAGAGGTGGTTGTTCTGGGAACTGATTTCTCAGGATGTATGCACCCATATTGTGTGAAAATGTAATCACATGCCAGTTCTAGTATGTTATATATTTGTCCCATGAATAACCGTTTATCATATTCATTTCTTCTTGGTGTAGTAATTTTAATGATCATACAGAATATACCGTACTACGATGAGTATATTACTAAATCTGTAGGTTATTCTGACACATACAGGCAGGCATGATTGCAAGGTGGGGGAGGGGCGTGGTCAGCCCCCCTCCCCTCCTACCCCTCACGAAAAGGTGGTGAGATGGAGACGGGGGCAGCGTGTATCACACCCTTTGGCCGAAATGGTTGTTCTTATACTAGATACGATGGAAATTTTCTTGTATCAAAATGCCATCATAATATTATTCTTTCGTGATTACGTCTAAAAGTCAAGTCAAAGGAGTTTCAGGCGTACAGATGATGAGAAACAGCAGTGGAAGACTCAAGATACAAGTGACGATTACGGTGTAGATGACAATACGTAAATCACCCAAGAACAGTTTTGAGCTATTAACGTCTCATGGTCGGGTTTCACAGTCATATAACATTTCTTAATATACATCGCAGTCGCCGTTGACTGTATGAAACATGTATTATTACAACTGCAATTTCGGCCTTAGGACCTTTTTCAGGTAACACCGCAAAAATTAGCTAAAAGCAAAACAAAACAAAAAACACACATAAATGGATCACAGGGTGCATATACATAATTAAACAAACATTTCGTTAAGAAAACAGACCAATTATGAAAATTGGTGAAAAGTATACATATATTCTGTCAGAATAACAGTCAAAATGCAGCCTTTTCACTGCGAGAATCCCACAAGATCCTGTGAGTACGACACTTATTACAACATAAAATGTTGTTAAATATGTGCTGTATTGTCAGTGTTACCATCGCTCTACTAATCTATCACAAATAAAAGCTCAGGTGCACTGACAACATCTGGAGCTAAGTCTGTTGGCGCGAAAATACATTTAATACAGATACTGCCTGCGCAGAAAACAAAGATAGTGCACACCAAGGATACAACTTATAAGCTTTATATCGTAAATTTTCGTCTGTCGACATCAACAGCTTTCTAAATAGTGCTTTGATTATAAGGGGCAGTAGGACAGGATTGGAATATTTATTTATAACATAATAGGGGATAATACATGTGTTTTCTATTAAAAAGCTCTCAAATGAAAGCTGTATGATGTCGACAGACGAAAGGACTTTACGATATAAAGCTTATAAGTTGTATCCTTGGTATGCACTATCTTTGCTACGGGCACAGGCAGTATCTTTAATAAATGTATTTTCGCGCCAACAGATTTAGCCCCACATGTTGTCAGTGCACCTGAGCTTTTATATGCGACAGATTAGTAGAACGATGGTAACATTGACAGTACAGCACATATTTAACATTTTACGATGTAAGAAGTGTTGTTCTCATCGGATCTTGTAGGACTCTCGCAGTCAAAAGACTACATTTTGTTAAGCCTCCTCCCAGAGTAGTCGAAGAACCCACAGTTATACCGGACGAAAGTGGTTTCGTCTGGTGGGAACACAAATTATGTTATGTCCGATAACAGCTGTTCCGATGCCTCTGATCAAGTAGTATTTGTCTTAATAAGTGAGCAGAACGAAAACATCAGATAAATTGGAGCTCATGAGGAGGGTTGTCGATAGTCGTTTGTGCCTTACGGCATTTACGAATGAAGAAAGGCCGGGAGTGGTGGTCGTGCGAGGTATAACCTCCGCCACACACCGGAAGGTGACCCTCGCAGTAGAGACACCGATGTAACTGAGTCACCTGCACGAGACGGACCTCTCTCTGGTGCTGGTGGCGGCGGCGATGGTCGAGCTTACTCCTCCCCCCCCCCCCCCACATTCCCCACCCCCACATCCTCCCCCACCTGCAGCAAGTATCCATGGCCGACTTCCTCATCCCGCTTTTCTTCTCGCCATCCAACACCCGGTGTGGCGGCCTGCTGGTGGCTTTGGCCGTGATGGATTGCCGCTTCGATTAGTGCTGATCGTGGCTTCTGGGCCCGCACCGGCTCTGCGCCCCATCCCTGCCCACCTGCCACTGTCCACACATCTGGCCATCCACCGCCAAACACATAACCGCTGCGCCGTATCCACCGCTCAGCTCACTCACTGTACAGGTTGCAGCTCACCACGTCAGCAGCGCGACATACGAGTGACTGAAACGAAGCAGCTAAAATCGAAATTCGTTGCTTGGTCGGCATTCGAGTCACTTCACCACTTTGCGACTCACGGGATTAGCCGAGCGGTCTGCGGCGCTGCAGTCATGGACTGTGCTTCTGGTCCCGGTGGAGGTTCGAGTCCTCCCTCCGGCAATGGGTGTGTGTGTGTTTGTCCTTAGGAGAATTTAGGTTACGTAGTGTGTAAGCTTAGGGACTGATGACCTTACCAGTTAAGTCCCATAAGACTTCACACACATTTGAACATTTTTTGAACTCATCTTGACTGTCTATTTTTCGGAAGCGCTGCTAACGATATAATTGCAGCTAAATATGTGTGACGAAGAAGAATACAAACATCATTATTTTAAACATAGCTGCACAACAGCAACGGTTCCACCTAATAAAATTATAAACAGCCGACCAGTTCCAATGGATAAATAATTCTTTACCTAGGTTTCGACAAATATAAATTTATCTTCTTCAGAAGGTGGCAATTTTACATTAGTAAAGACTAATGTACCATCACCGTTTTCACAACTGTCGGCATAGCTCCATTTGTCAAAACTGAAATACAGCCCTAGAATTAGGGTTTGTCATGTAAATATAATACTACATGGATCTTGCAGAGCTCACAACCAGAGCTCTGCAAGATCCATGTACTAAACCCATGTGACAAACCCTAATTCAAGGGCTATATTTCAATTTTGACAAATGGACCTATGCCTTCATTTGTAAAAACAATGATGGTACATTAGTCCTCACTAATGTAAAATTGCCACCTTCTGAAGAAGACAAATTTGTATTTGTCGAAACCCAGGTAAAGAATTATTTATCCATTGCAACTGGTCGGTTGTTTATAATTTTATTAGAAACATCATTATTTGTCTTTTCACTCCCGGCTTTTGTTCTTTAATCAGACTGAAATCACGAAATCGATGAAACTACACTGAAATGCCAAAGAAATTGGTATAGGCATGCGTGTTCAAACACAGTGAGATCTAAACTGGCACAATGCCGCGCTGCCGTCGGCAACCTCTATTTAAGACGACAATTGTCTGGCGCAGTTATTAGATCAGTTACTGCTGCTACAATGGCAGGTTATCAAGAATTAAGTGCGTCTAAACATGGTGTTATAGTCGGCGCACGAGAGACGGGATACAGCATCACCGAGGTAGCGCTGAAATTGGGATTATCCCGTACGAACATTTCACGAGTGTACCGTGGATATCAGGAATCCGGTAAAACATCAAATTTCCGACATCGCTGCGGCTGGAAAAAGATCCTGCAAGAACGGGACCAACGACGACTGAAGAGAATCCTTCAACGTGACAGAAGTGCAATCCTTCCGCAAGCTGCTACAGATTTCAATAGTGGGCAATCAACAAGTGTCAGCGTGCGAACCATTCGACGAAACATCATCGATATGGCCTTTCTGAGCACGAGAACCGGACGTTTGCCCTTGGTCACTGCATGACACAAAGCTTTACGCCTTGCCTGGGTCAGTCAACAACGACACTGAACCCTTGATGACTGGAAACAAGTTGTCTGGTCGGATGAGTCTCGTTTCAAATAGTATCGAGCGAATGGACGTGTATGGGTATCGAAACAACCTCATGAATCCATGGACCCTACATGTCATGGTGTGGGTTCAGATGGTTCAAATGTCTCTAAGCACTATGGGACAACATCTGTCCCGTAGACTAGGAACTACTTAAACCTAACTAATGACGTCGCACACATCCATGCCGTACGCAGGATTAGAACCTGCGACTGTAGCAGCAACGCGGTTCCTGACTATAGCACCTAGAACCGCTCGGCCACGGCGGACGGCGTAATGGTGTGGTGCGCGTGCAGATGAAGTGATGTAGGACCCCTGATACGTCTAGATACGACTCTGACAAGTGACACGTACGTAAGCATCCTGTCTTATCACCTGCCCATGTGCGTTCAGACGAAGTTGGCCAATTTCAGCAGGATAATGCGACACCCCACACGTCCAGAATTGCCACACAGTGGCTCCAGAAACACTCTTCTGAGTTTAAACACTTCCGCTCCCTACCAAACTCTCCAGACGTGAACATTATTGAGCATATCTGGGATTCCTTGCAACGTGCTGTTCAAAAGAGACTTCACCTCCTCTTACCCATATGGACAGCTCTGGAGGGTTCATAATGTCAATTTCCTCCAGCACTGCTCAAGACGTTAGTCGAGTCTATGCACGTCGTGTTGATACACTATTGCGTGTTTGAGGTACCCATACACGATATTGGGCAGGTGTACCAGTTTATTTGGCTCTTCAGTGTATAAGCCCAGGATGGCTTTCCAAGAAGGGCAACAAAATGGGACGCAGAATGTCGTTGACGTACCGCTATGCTGTAAGGGTTCCGCAGATGACAGTCACATCGATCCTGCCATGAAAAGAAATGTCACACCAACACACTGGTTGTCTTCATGCTTGTCAGACTCTTACCTCGGCCACTAAGGTCGACGGATCTGTCTCCAGTTGCGAACGTTTGGAGCAATATGGGCAGCGCCCTCGAATCAGCTCAGAATTTTGACAATCTAAGGAGCCAGTTGGGCACAATTTGGCACTGAATCCGACAGGAAGCCGCCCAACAACTCTATGAATAAATGCCAAGGCGAACAGCTGCCTATAAAAGGACCACAGCTGGGTCGATGTGTTGTTAATTTGTTAAATTTGTGAAGCTGTTTCTCTTTTCTGAAACTGTAACAATTTGTTCATCATATGACATGTACTGGGTGATCAAAAAGTCAGTATAGATTTGAAAACTGAATAAAGCACGGAATAGTGTAGATAGAGAGGTACAAATTGACACACATGCTTGGAACGACATGGGGTTTTATAAGAACAAAAAAAAAGTTCTAAAAATGTCCGACAGATGGCGATTCATCTGATCAGAATAGCAATAATTAGCATAAAAAAGTAAGACAAAGCTAACATGATGTTCTTTACAGCAAATGCTCAATACGTCCACCATCATTCCTGCACAATAGCTGTAGTCAAATGGTTCAAATGGCTCTGAGCACTATGGGACTTCACATCTGCGGTCATCAATCGCCTAGAACTTAGAACTAATTAAACCTAACTAACCTAAGGACATCACACACATCCATGCCCGAGGCAGGATTCGAACCTGCGACCGTAGCTGTCGCTCTGCTCCAGACTGTAGCGCCTAGAACCGCACGGCCTAAGTGTAGTCGAGGAATCGTGAACAGCACTGTAAAGCATGTCCGGTGTTTATGGTGAGGCATTGGCGTCGGATGTTGTCTTTCAGCATCCCTAGAGATGTCGCTCGATCACGATACACTTGCGACTTCAGGTAACCCCAAAGCCAATAATCGCATCGACTGAGGTCTGGGAGGCCAAGCATGACGAAAGTGGCGGCTGAGCACACGATCATCACCAAACGACGCGCGCAAGACATCTTTCATGCGTCTAGCAATATGGGGTGGAGCGCCATCCTGCATGAACATCGTACGTTCCAGCAGGTGTTTATCAGCCAGGCTGGGGATGATTCGATTCTATAACATATCGGCGTACCTCTCACCCGTCACCGTAGCAGTTACAAAACCAGAGTCACACATTTCCTCAAAGAAAAAGGCTGAATAACGGTAGATGTGGTAAATCCAACCCATACCGTGACTTTCTCCTCATGCAGTGGAGTTCTAGGATTTTCGGTAGCCCAAATTCTGCAGTTGTGGGCGTTGACAGACCCTCGGAGCGTGAAATGAGCTTCGACGGTCCACAACACGTTACTCAACCAATCGCCATCTTCCGCCATCTTTTGAAACGCCCACACCGCAAATGCCCCCCGCTTCACTAAATCGCCAGGTAACTGTTAATGATGCCGATGGATTTTGTACGGATAGAATCGGAGGGTACGCCTCAGAGCCAACCAAACAGTAGTGTATGGAATGCAGGTGCGACGTGCGACTGCACGAGCGCTGACTTCCCCGTGCATTGACGAACCAGCTACAGTCTCCATTTCTTCCTGAACTGTCTCAGCAGCATTACGCCTTGTGCTCGGTCGGCCAGTCTATCGTCTAAACAACCCGTGGCTTCGAACTTCGAAATCATTCTCTCCACAGCTGCATTTGTCAACGGACCTTTACCCGTTCGAATCCCCTTCCTATGGCGATAGGATCGCAACGCTGAACTAGCACATTCCCCATTGTGATAATACAGCTTCACTAAAAGCGCCTTTCCAGGTAACGTCAACATGCTGCGACTGCTGGCGCATCTGATTCTCTCTCATTACAGCGCCTTTTATACACGATTTTCATGAGCAACCCCTGACGTTTTGCTGTACAGCGCCATCTGTCTGACATTTTGTGAACCGTTTTTTTTGTTGTTCTAATAAAACCCCATGTCATTCGCAGCATGTGTGTCAATTTTTACCTCTCTATCTACATTATTCCGTGGTTTATTAAGTTTTCAAATGTATACTGACTTTTTGATCACCCAGTACATCACATCTACTCATTTCCTTCCCATTCGGATAATTTCTTCGTGGTGTGCCTTTTTTCTGTCTTAGAGCGCTTTTTGGGTGTGCTGCCTTACGTACCTTAACCTGAAGATTTGTTCAGCCAGACACAGGAAAGCAAAAGAGAGACCCATTATTTTGGAAAAAAGAAAATGAGAGCAGAGCACGTATTAGACCAGCAAGTGGCTTCGCACGGCCAGCTAAAACCTGGCGGCGCACGTCCGTCCGCGTCGACATCTCACGGGGAAGTCGCAGGCCAGTGCTGGGAGCGCGCAGTACAGGGGATTAGCGGCGGGCCAAACGGCCAGCACGTGAGGCGGCGCCAGCTTCTGCCTAACTGCCGCAACTCCTAATGGCACCCGACGATGCGTCAAGAGGGCCGAAACGCCGGCACTTGCATTCGTGTCGCAGCTGCAAGCCGGAGCGCATACAGAGTTGGAACGGCTTCCGCGGAGCTAAGGCGGCCATATTCCTCCCACCTTCTCCCTCCCTCTCTCTCGCCATAAAAACTTGCTAATAACTGCTTCGCTCGGCGTTACCACTTGCACGGCATTCAGACTACTTTATGAAGTTAACAAGGAGGTGTTACCTACGTCCGTTTCGTGGTAGGGCTTTGCAATGTGGCACAGCGGTTACGTCACTGCACTCGTATTTGGGCTTCAAATCCAAGTAACAGATGCGAGTACTTACGTTGAAGCATTTCAGAGAATTTATGAAGATAGTAACTGTTCTCGAAAGAACAGATACCACTGATGACCGTGCAGCTTCTCTAGAATAAATGACAATGAATTGAAACCCTCAGCTGCTGACAGGTGTTGACATTCCTCGATGGGGACAGCTGAAAATGTGTTGCCTGACCGGGACTCGAACCCGGGATCTCCTGCTTACATGGCAGAAGCTCTATCCATCTGAGCCAAAGAGGACACAGATGAACAACGCGGCTGCAGGGACTTATCCTTAGTTGGCGCGAGTAATAAGTGGATGGGCAAAGTATCTACTGGGAACATTACGTATGTAGATTGTGGACAGTTGGGACTGTGGGTCTCACGGGAAGCGTGCAAGGGATAAGTCCCTGCAGTCACGCAAATCATCTGTGCCCTCGGTGGCTCAGATGGATAGAGCGTCTGCCATGTAAGCAGGAGATCCCGGGTTGGAGTCCCGGTCGGGGCACATATTTTCAGCTGTCTCCATGGAGGTACGTCAACAACACCGGTCAGCAGCTGAGGGTGGAAGGAGGATGTTTAGGTTTTTTTATTGGTAACGACAACACCACGTAGCGCTCTGTAAGAAAATCACTGGCTGTGCTGTGTGCAGTCTGTGGCTGGTTCACATTGTTGTCTGCCGTTGTAGTGTTGGGCAGCGGCAGCTGGATATTAACAGCGCGTAGCGTTGCGCAGTTGGAGGTGAGCCGCCAGCAGTGGTGGACGTGGGGAGAGAGATGGCGGAGTTTTGAAATTTGTAAGAATTGGTGTCACGAACTGATATATATATATTATGACTATTAAGGTAAATACATTGTTTGTTCTGTATTAAAATCTTTCATTTGCTAACTGTGCCTATCAGAAGTTAGTGCCTTCCGTAGTTTGAATCTTTTAGTTAGCTGGCAGTAGTGACGCTGCTGTATTGCAGTAGCTTGAGTAACGAAGATTTTTGTGAAGTAGGTGATTTGTGAAACGTATAGGTTAATGTTAGTCAGGGCCATTCTTTCGTAGGGATTTTTGAAAGTCAGATTGCGATGCGCTAAAAATATTGTGTGTCAGCTTAAGCACACTCATGTATAATTTTTCTAAAGGGGCGTTTCAAGGGTTTCAATTAATTATCAAATGGTTCAAATGGCTCTGAGCATTATGGGACTTAACTGCTGAGGTCATCAGTCTCCTAGAACTTAGAACTACTTAAACCTAACTAACCTAAGGACATCACAAACATCCATGCCCGAGGAAGGATTCCAACCTGCGACCGTAGCGGTCACCCGGTTCCAGACTGGAGCAACTAGAACCGCTCGGCTACATCTGCCGGGTGATTGCACACACTTTTCCCAGCGCTTCTGCTGTTGATGGTAACATTTCTGTAGCTAGAACCGGTCGGCTATATCTGCCGGCTGTTCTCTTGTGATTGCATACACTTTTCCCAGCGCTTCTGCCATTGATGGTAACATTTCTGTAACTAATCTTCTGTAATATCCTCCAAGACCCTCGTGACAGCTTTGTGTTGTTTGAAAACGGTGTCCCTTGACAGCCGTTTTGACTCTTGGAAATAGAAAAAACTAGCACGGAGCGATATCTGGTGAATAAAGTGGCTGTGGTAGTACTGAAATTTGTTTTGAGGTTAAAAATTGCTGTACTGACAGAGCAGTATGGGATGGCGCATTATCGTGATGCAGAATCCAATTATCAGCTATGTTGGTACAGGAACGAAGAACTCTTTTGCGAAGTCTTTCTAAAATTTCTGTTAACTGTTAACTGTTTGTCCAGGAGGCACCCACTCTTTATGAACTACTCCCTTGGAATCAAAGAAGCATACAAGCGTACATTTCACTTTTGCCTTTGACATGCGAGCCTTTTTTGGTATGGGTGATCCCTTTGAGTACCATTGCTAACTTTGGCGTTTTATCTCTGGAAACCGGGCGACCGCTACGGCCGCAGGTTCGAATCCTGCCTCGAGCATGGATGTGTGTGATGTCCTTAGGTTAGTTAGGTTTAAGTAGTTCTAAGTTCTAGGGGACTGATGACCTCAGAAGTTAAGTTCCATAGTGCTCACAGCCATTTGAACCATTTTTTGATTTCTGGACTTATTTCCGTTTGCCCTAACAGATCGGCCGCCACATTTTCCCGTGTTTCTCGCTGTTGTGGCGTGAGATTTTTGGGGACCATTTCTGCACAAATCTTTCTCATACCAAGATCTTCAGTTATTACTAAACGAACGGTTTCTCGATTGATGTTCAGTTCTTCTGCAATCAGAATGTACGAGTTCACGCACCCTGGCCAAGTTGACATCAGTCCGTGAGGTTGATGGTCGTCCATTGCGGTCTTCATCGTCAACATGCCTTCAGTAAACATTTTATGCCAACGAAACACGAGCTCTTTACATAAGCTTTCTGAAGGTTAGCGTAAGTTGTCTTCGCATTTTCACCCAATTTAACGCAAAACGAAATGGCATACCGTTGCGCAGTATTATGCTGTTCCATTTCCGTGACGAGAGATGACCCGCTAGGGTACCCGAGAGCGTTAATGCGCTGCTTCCTGGAGTCGGGTAGGAGCGCCGGCGCCGGATCGAATCCGGCCGGCGGATTAACGAGGAGGGCCGATCTGCTGGCTAGCCTGGATGTGGTTTTCAGTCGGTTTTCCACATCCCGCTAGTTGAGTACCGGGTTGGTCCCCGTGTTCCGCCTGAATTACACGGTTCGCAGACATCTGAACACATTCGCACTATTACATCGACTACACTCGACGCAGACAATTGGGGTATACTAACTCCATTCCGGGGGGGAGGGGGGAGGGGTATGGGGTGGCAACAGGGAGGGCATTTGGCCACCCCTTAACTATTAACATCCTAAATCCGTTTAACGATAGCTGACCCTGTGCCACTGCGGGACAAGGCTCAAGCAATAGATATAATTTCAGTGACGATAGACACAAACACTTGTTAACTTATTACAGCACAACTCACGACTGAGCAGTTGCATCGATGTGCTGCTTAGACCAGAAGCAGCTTATAGGCCTAGGTCAAAGATATTGTGCCTACACAATCCTGCAGGGTTGCCACATCTTGCAAAGAAAATCAGTCTCATTACTGTCGTACTTCGTAGATACCGATATATTGGACACTTAATACGTAAGTGAGCACTAGTACTAAAACAATTAGCGTCCGATAGTAGGTGTTCTGCGAATTCTCGATCACCCTGTACTGTTCCTCTACCAGCAATTTGCTGTTTCAGCAATCGACCAGCCCAGAATCTTTCTCCGCCGTTCTTGCTGTTATACGTGTGTCTATTTTCGTAAACAAAATGTGAGATTTTGCCGCCGGGATCTGCCGCTGGAGAGCGCTGCGGTAGCAGATCACTACGAGCAGGACCGTTACGTTCGTTGAGATGTGTGGAGGGGGTTTAAGAGCGAATCACGTCCCGTGTGAGGACGGCTCTACAGTGTAAGGAGTCGCGGAGAGGAGCAGTCTATGGCGTGGGTTTGGGTGTGTCGCTTACGTTTAGAGGCGCGCCGGGGTCGGGACGTGGGACAAGTTTAGCAGAACAGGTAATTGAGTTTTTCTCTTGCCTTCAGAAGCAGACCGCGCAGATCGGCTGAAAGGCGGCATCTAATATCCTGTTCTGGCCTAATGTGCGGTGCCGCCGCCGCCGCCGACGCACCTCTGGCGCCGCAGATTGAATTCGCATCCAATTTCCTCCCTCCCTCCCCGCGGCTCCGCCCAAAGTCTCCGGCCGAGACGTTGAAAAGTACCGTGGCGTCACGAACAGGGGGCGAAAATCGAGGTGTGGGAGGCCAGTGTTTGACTTTACGTAGACGCGGAAGGTGCTGTAAAATAAACACAACATCCGTTCAACACATTGTAAATAACTGTCTTCCGATACAAGTTATTACGATAATTACGTAGATGAATAGCTGCGAAAATACATCTACATCTACATCATACTGCCCAAGCCACCTAATGATGTGTGGCAGAGGGTATATTCGGTACCACTATCTAGTCACTCCAACCCTGTTCCACTCGCGAATACTGCGTGGTAAGAATGATTGTCGGTAATCCTCTGCACTGACTCCAATTTCTCAAATTTTCTCCCCGTGGTCAATACACGAGATTTATGTGGGGGGAATTGATATGTTGTCCGACTCCTCCTGAAAAGTGCTGTCCCGAAATTTCAATAGTGTATCTCTCCGTGAAGCCACAACGCCTCTCTTGTAACGTCTGCCAGTGCAGTTTGCTTAGCATCTCCGTTACGCTCTCTCGCCAGCTAAACGGTCCTGTGATAGAACGCGCCGCTCTTCATCGGATCTTGTCTCTCTCCTCTATCAGAGCTACCAGACAGAGATCCCAAATAGATGAACAATACTCAAGAATCTGGCGGAAAAGCGCCTTAGCACCGGGCGTGTTCAGAACCATATCAAGAACAACACAGAGGCATATGGATTTCCTCAAGATTCTTCCGATGAACCTGAGTCTGGTGCCTGATTTTCCCCTTATCTGTTTTATGTGGTCATTCCACTTAAGGTCGCTCCGGATAGTTACGTACACATATTTTAAGCTAGATGCTGCCTTCAGCTGTTTATCATCGATAGTGTAGCTGTACAGTAGTGGATTTATTTTCCTATTTATGCGCAATATGTTAAATTTATTTACGTTGAGACTCAACTTCCAGAGCGTGCAACATTCATCAATTTTCTGCAAAAAAAGGTTAAAATGGCTCTGAGCACTATGGGACTTAACATCTGTGGTCGTCAGTCCCCTAGAACTTAAAACTACTTAAACCTAACTAACCTAAGGACATCACTCACATCCATGCCCGAGGCAATATTCGAACCTGCGACCGTAGCAGTCCCGCGGTTCCGGACTGCAGCGCCTACCACCGCATGGCCACCGCGGCCGGCCAATTCTCTGCAGGTTGTTCTGCAAATTCTTGCCATCTTCTGGCGTTGCTACTTTGGTACAGACAACTGCATCATCTGCTTATACCTTAAAGAGCATCCGACGGTTTCTACTAGATCATTTATATAATGTAAACAGCACAGTTCCCTGTGGTACTTCGGATATTACCTTTACGTCTGTCGACTTAGCTCCGTTAAGTGCGACGTGTTGAGTTCTATTAACAAGGAAGTTTGAATCCAATCGGAAGTCTGCCGCGATACTCCGTACTCTTGTATTTTTTTCTTTAAACGGCAATGCGGGATTGTGTCAAAAGCCTCACTGTAATCAAGGAACACGGCATCAACCTGAGCGCCGTTGTCCACTGCGCTATGGATCTCATGGAGGAACAGAGCGAGCTGTTTCGCACGATCTGTGTTTGCGTAATCCATGTTTATTTTTATAGAGGAGACGTTCTTTTTCCAAAAACGTCCTTTTTCTTGAGCGCAAAACGTGTTCCATAATTATACAACAGTCTGATGTCAACGATAGGTCTATAATTGTGTGTATCTGTTTTACGGCCTTTCTTAAAAGCGGGAATGACATGCGTTTTTTTCCAAACGTTAGGTACATTTCTTGCTCAAGCTATCTACGATAAATTACTGGTAGATGGGGAGCAAGTTGTTCGCATAATCTTTATAGAATCTTATAGGTGTTTCATCTGGTCCCTAAGTCTTTCCAGTACTAAGCGATTGTAGCTGCTTCTCAGTTTCGCAATCGGTTATCTCAATATCTGCCATTTCGAGGTTCCTACGACGATTGAAAGGAGGGACAGCGTTACGAAGCCGACTTCTGTGACCGAGTGGTTCTAGGCGCTTCAGTCGGGAACCGCGCTGCTGCTGCTACAGTCGAAGGTTCGAATCCTGCCTAGGGCATGGATATGTGTGATGTCAAAAATGGTTCAAATGGCTCTGAGCACTATGAGACTTAACATCTGAGGTCATCAGTACCCTAGAACTTATAAATACTTAAACCTAACTAAATTGAGGACAACATAACCTAACTTGTGTGATGTCCTTAGGTTATTTAGGTTTAAGTAGTTCTAAGTTCTAGGGGACTGATGATTCCAGATGTTAAGTCCCATAGTGCTTAGAGCTATTTGAACAGCGTTACGATCTTCCGCGGTGAAACAACTGCTGAAGACCGAATTCAGTATTTCGGCCTTCTTTCTGTGCCGGTGAGGTCGCTGAAAGAATGAGTAGATAATTTTGACCCACTTACATCCGACCAAAATCTCTTAGGGTTTTTACTCCTTCATTCTTCCTTCATTATGGGACTGGTTTGGCTGCACGCCACGAGCGTCAAATTCTTCGTCTCTCAGTAGCGCCACGGGATAGAGAAAAATTTGAAATAAGAACACCGTGAATTCATTGTCCCAGGAAGGGGAAACTTTATTGACACATTCCTGGGGTCAGATACATCACGTGATCACACTGACAGAACCACAGGCACATAGACACAGGCAACAGAGCATGCACAATGTCGGCACTAGTACAGTGTATATCCACCTTTCGCAGCAATGCAGACTGTTATTCTCCCATGTAGACGATCGTAGAGATGCTGGATGTAGTCCTGTGGAACGGCTTGCCATGCCATTTCCACCTGGCACCTCAGTTGGACCAGCGTTCGTGCTGAACGTGCAGACCGCGTGAGACGACGCTTCATCCAGTCCCAAACATGCTCAATGGGGGACAGATCCGGAGATCTTGCTGGCCAGGGTAGTTGACTTACACCTTCTAGAGCACGTTGGGTGACACGGGATACATACGGACGTGCATTGTCCTGTTGGAACAGCAAGTTCCCTTGCCGGTCTAGGAATGGTAGAACGATGGGTTCGACGACGGTTTGGATGTACCGTGCACTATTCAGTGTCCCCTCGACGATCACCAGAGGTGTACGGCCTGTGTAGGAGATCGCTCCCCACACCATGATGCCGGGTGTTGGCCCTGTGTGCCTCGGTCGTATGCAGTCCTCATTGTGGTGCTCACCTGCACGGCGCCAAACACGCATACGACCATCATTGGCACCAAGGCAGAAGCGACTCTCATCGCTGAAGACGACACGTCTCCATTCGTCCCTCCATTCACGCCTGTCGCGACACCACTGGAGGCGGGCTGCACGATGTTGGGGCGTGAGAGGAAGACGGCCTAACGGTGTGCGGGACCGTAGCCCAGCTTCATGGAGACGGTTGCGAATGGTCCTCGCCGATACCCCAGGAGCAACAGTGTCCCTAATTTGCTGGGAAGTGGCGGTGCGGTCCCCTACGGCACTGCGTAGGATCCTACGGTCTTGGCGTGCATCCGTGTGTCGCTGCGGTCCGGTCCCAGGTTGACGGGCACGTGCACCTTCCGCCGACCACTGGCGACAACATCGATGTACTGTGGAGACCTCACGCCCCACGTGTTGAGCAATTCGGCGGTACGTCCACCCGGCCTCCCGCATGCCCACTATACGCCCCCGCTCAAAGTCCGTCAACTGCACATACGGTTCACGTCCACGCTGTCGCGGCATGCTACCAGTGTTAAAGACTGCGATGGAGCTCCGTATGCCACGGCAAACTGGCTGACACTGACGGCGGCGGAGCACAAATGCTGCGCAGCTAGCGCCATTCGACGGCCAACACCGCGGTTCCTGGTGTGTCCGCTGTGCCGTGCGTGTGATCATTGCTTGTACAGCCCTCTCGCAGTGTCCGGAGCAAGTATGGTGGGTCTGACACACCGGTGTCAATGTGTTCTTTTTTCCATTTCCAGGAGTGTAACATGGCCATGGTTAAACGGCGGGGGGAAAAATCTGATCTCAAAACAACTTCAAATCGTCTTGGAATGAATAAATACACGTCCTCTACGGTTTTCAAGGGAATTTTATTTCATTCTTCCTGCAGAGTTCAGGGAACAACGGTGAAGGTGAATAGGAATCACACACCCTTCTCCAGAAAGCCGACAACAAAGACTAAATATTATTAAGATCTGGAGATCGTGATAGCCAAGGGGGGTGCGACAGTTCATTCTGGTGCTCACAAAAGCAATCCTGGACGGAGCGAGCTGTGTAACCATGTGCCGTGTCATCTTGGAACAGAAAATCATCACTGGCGAACAATCGTTCTGTCATGAGATGAACCTGATCAGCCAAAATAATCACGGAATCGTTGGTAAAAAGGCGATCTTGCAGAGCAACCACGGAGCCCACGGAACATCACGATATGACCGCCCGAGATCATGACCGAAGCCCCGTCATGTTAGGCCCTTGTGACGTAAGCTCAGCCACAAGTTGGAAACAGTTTGAAATAACTCATCCGGCCAAATGACTTTCTTCCATTGCTGCATACTCCAGCGTTTATGGCTTCGCCACCACTTTGCAAGTGCTCTACCTGCCCGCGGAAGGCATAGGTCTCGAGTTCGAGTCTCGGTCGGGCACACAGTTTTAATCTGCCAAGAAGTTTCATATCAGCGCACACTCCGCTGCAGAGTGAAAATCTCATTCAGGAAACACACCCAAAGCTGTGGCTAAAACATGTCTCCGCAATATCCTTTCTTCCAGGATGCAAGGTTCGCAGGAGAGCTTCTGTAGAGTTTGGAATGTAGGAGACGAGGTACTGGCAGAAATAAAGCTGTGAGGACGAGGCGAGAGTGATGCTATGGTAGCTCAGATGGTAGAGCAACTTGCCCGCGAAAGGCAAATGTCCTGAGTTCCAGTCTCGGCCCGGCAAACAGTTTTAATCTGCAGGGAAATTTCAAAAAATAACTGTTCCTTAGAAAAAGGTTTATTTAAAAAATTTAAATAATGATGCTGTGGCTACTTAATATTTGTTTAAAAAAAACAGCTGTTATAATCTTGGCGCTTCAGTCTGGAACCGCACGACCGCTACGGTAGCAGCTTCGAACCCTGTCTCAGGCATGGATGTGTGTGATGTCCTTAGGTTAGTTAGGTTTAAGTAGTTCTAAGTTCTAGGGAACTTACGACCTCAGATGTTAAGTGCCATAGTGCTCAGAGCCATTTGAACCATTTTTTTTGTTATAATCCAGGCCAGAACAGTACCGAAAAATAGCGGTTCTTAAGAACTAAAATACCGGTATTGGGTTTAACCTGACGGTTTTTTCCATCCCTAGTTCGTGCATGCATATGGATCGGAGAAAAGAGTAGGGATGTGGTTATAATGATCCTGGGCCACGATGTATCACGAAACACACAGCATACTACAGCCTACAAACGGAGATGTACCGGCGGACGTGGGCAGCGCAGAAATTTGGTCGCGCAAAGGGAAGGGCAAAGTTCGCGAGCGAGATGGGAAAGTAAGGCCTCCCCCCTCCACCACCGCCCATTTTTTGCCCCCCTCCCCCCCCCCCTCCCCGCACTGGCTCCGTTATGCAAATAGCCCGCCTAAGCCCTGCAATCTGCGAGAGCAAATCACGGCGCGCGCCGCCACCTCAGACAGACGTTTAATAAAGAGCGCCGCTGCGCTGCGATCCACTGTGCTGCGCGCTCTCTTGTTTCTGCTCGGCTCCCGTCTCCTGGGCGGCAGCAGCGGTAATAATAACAATAAAGACATTCGAGAGCGCGAGGGCAGAGGTGCGCGCCTAGGTGCGCGCAGGCGCGCCTTTCATCTCTGGCGGCTGCCTCCCCGCTCGCTTCTTTGCTAATATCTCTGACATACTTTGCTACCTACACCCCGGTCTTTTCTTCGTCTCGCGGAACCCGGCAGGCTTCTCTCGTCTCAGGCGGAATATAATTTCCTGCCAGCGAGGAGGGGGAGGGGAAAGAGAAGTCGAGCTCGGCGCCCACAGCCTGCCGCTCCTCCCCTCCACTCCCTCCCCTCCCCTCCCCTCCCCCGCCCGAGGCGCCGTCACAGATATGTATATAATACCGTCTGAGGTGGATGGCGCCGCACGAGCCTCTGCGCCTCACAGAGACGTCGCCGGCAAGCGCCAGTTTTGTAATTACATTTCTTCTCTCCCCCACCCCCGCACTCATCACACAGTAGGCTTGACTCAGCCTCCCCGCCACTTGCGGCCTCATTCCGACGGCGCTCTCGCCGAGCGTGTCCGCGCTGCCTTCATCAGGGCTAATGACGTCATACCTACGTCACCTCACGTGCGCACAGTTTAAAACCCCCGGCGCCGCACATGCGCGCGCCTGCGGCATTTATGCGTGTGGGCGCGACCTTTCTGCCTCCCGTCCCCGCCGCCCCCCTGTGTGCGGTTGCCACCCCCGGCGCCGCCTCTCATTTGCGCGCAGACTCTCCGCCCCCGGCACGGTTTTTTGAGAATTCAGAACCAGTGGCGCCGCAGCGGTCTCCCCCGATGCGCCACAAAAACACACAGACCTACAGACAGCGCGCAACCCCAGAAGGTCCTCCAGTCGGTCCCAGCCGTACGGAGCTGAACTTTTTCCTTCATCGGTTGTGTTTCACTTCTGTTTACAATAACATATTTTACTCTACTTGCCAATAAAATTGCTACACCAACAATAAATGCAGATTCATTGGACAAATATATTATACTAGAACTGACGAGTGATTACATATTCACGCAGTTTGGGTGCATAGATCCTGAGAAATCAGTACCCAGAACAACCACCTCTGGCCGTAATAATGGCCTAGGTACGCCTGGGCATTGAGTCAAACAGATCTTCGATGGCGTGTACAGGTACAGCTGCCCATGCAGCTTCAACACGATACCACAGTTCATCAAGAGTAGTGACTGGTATATTGTGACGAGCCAGTTGATCGGCCACCATTGACCAGACGTTTTCAGTTGGTGAGAGATCTGGCGAATGTGCTGGCGGGGGCAGCAGTCGAACATTTTCTGTATCCAGAAAGACCCGTACAGGACCAGCAACATACGGTCGTGCATTATCCTGCTGAAATGTAGGGTTTCGCAGGGATCCAATGAAGGGTAGAGCCACGGGTCGTAACTCATCTGAAATGTAACGTCCACTGTTCAAAGTGCCGACAATGCGAACAAGAGGTCACCGAGACGTGTAACCAATGGCACCCCATACCATCACTCCGGGTGATACGCCAGTGTGGCGATGACGAATACACGCATTCACCGCGATGTCGCCAAACACGGATGCGACCATCAGGATGCTGTAAACAGAACCTGCATTCGTCCGAAAATATGACGTTTTGCCACTCGTGCATCCAGGTTCTTCGTTGAGTACACCATCGCACGCGCTCCTGTCTCTGACGTAGCGTGAAGGGTAACCGCAGCCACGGTCTCCGAGGTGAGAGTCCATGCTGCTGCAAACGTCGTCGAACTGTTCGTGCAGATGGTTGTTGTCCTGCAAACGTCCCTATCAGTTGACTCAGGGATCGAGACATGGCTGCACGATCCGTTACAGCCAAGCGGATAAGATGCCTGTCGACTGCTAGTGATACGAGGCCGCTGGGATCCAGCATGGCGTTCCGTATTACCCTCCTGAACCCACCGATTCCATATTCTGCTCATTGGATCTCTACCAACGTGAGCAGCAATGTCGCGATACGATAAACCGCAATCACGGAAGGTTACAATCCGACCTTTATCAAAGTCTGAAACGTGATGGTACGCATTTCTCCTCCTTACAAAATGCATCACAACGACGTTCCACCAGGCAACGCCGGTCGACTGCTGTTTGTGTGTGAGAAATCGGTTGGAAACTTTCCTCATGTCAGCACGTTGTTGGTGTCGCCACCAACTCCAACCTTGTGTGAATGCTCTGAAAAGCTAATCATTTACATATCACAGCATCTTCTTCCTGTCGGTTAAATTTCGCGTCTGTAGCACGACATCTTCGTGGTGTGGCAATCTTAACGGCCAGTAGTGTATTTGTGTCAGAAGCATCTAGTGCCAACTATCGAGCAGTGCCACACGAACTCGAGAGAGTGAGAAACAGTAGATTAACCACGCTAACACTTCTTCATGACGTCACTGTGACGAGTACTTGACCAGTTTCGACTGTTGGCGACAGCGAGACTTTCATAGTTATATCGTCTTCTGAGTAGCCCATAAGCCATATTTGATAGGTTTCAAACTACAACGTATGTGCTGTGAATGCATTCTGCTTCAAATATTGAAGATCAGCCGAGAACACGTTGTTGTCAGCTCGACTTATTGTAATTAAATGTCATGTTAAAACGTAACGGCAGTTCGAGGCTTCACCGTATCTGAGGAGGAAATGAAGTCCCACCCTGCAAGTGTCCACAGCAGGCACATGGCAGTCATGCAGAAAGGCTACACATTCCCACTGCTGGAGGCCATTGCAAAGGAGGTGGATAATGCAGGCCGATACTACCCCAAAACAATATACCTGCCATGCACCGCAGTTTACAAGTCAGAGTCTGAAAAATTTTTTCCTGCCCCTGCAAAGGAGGTAGATTTGGAAGGCCAATACTGTGCCCACACAACATGCTTGTCATGTAGGGCAGCCTACATTCCAGTAGCTGAAAAAACATTTTTTCGGTATCAACGCTTGTGTAACATGTTTATGTGCCAAATTTGGTTGAAATCGATCCAGACGTCTGACAGGACATCCTGGACTACAGACATCCGCAGCATTAGTCACGTCTGTGACAAGAGAATGGCACGAAACTTGGAGACACTGATGGTTTTTATAGAATTGCTGAAGGCCTCTCTAGGATGAATAACCATAAGATACACAGATATTATGTTGTTGTTATAAAGCAGAATTCAGGTAATACTTAAAGTTGGTAAACCACTTTGACAGAAATGTAAGGTCAACAAAGGACTGAGACAGAGATACTTCTTAGAGCCCACTCTCTTTCTCTGCCTCGTGATGACTGGGTGTTGTGTGATGTCGTAAGGCTAGTTTGGCTAGTAGTCCTAAGTTCTAGGGGACTGATGACCATAGATGTTAAGTCCCATAGTGCTTAGCGCCATTTGAACCATTTGAAGAGCTCACTCTCTTAAAAATGTTTTTCAATGAAGCGTTGAAAAACTGGGAGAGGAAATGCAAAACCACAGTAATTAGAAGACGCAATACCACCCTGTCCTCCTTAAATTTCTGTGAAGATCAGATCATTTTCGCTGATGAATAAGAGGTTGTAGTATATTATATGTTAAGAAAGCTTAAAGAAGAATGTGCACAAAGGGGTGTGAAAATAAACTTCACAAAGACAGAATACTCGGTTGTGAAATGTGTAGGAAAGGATCTTACTATGGGTGACAAATTCAGAAAAAAGTGTAGTTGACGATATAAGTATTCTGGGGTAATCGTTTCGGACAAAAGTGGAGAGAACGAGAAAATCATGCATAGAATCGCAAAGGGAAACGTGGCAGTTGCTAGACTCCATTATTAGGAATAAAAATACGCAAAAAAATTTGAAAGGAGAATATGAAAAACTATAATTTAGGGGGTGGTAACGTATGGCGCTGCTCTGTGAGAAGTCTCCAGGGTCAATGAGAAGATATTAAAGGCAACGGAAATAGAATTTTGGAGACGAAGTCGTGAAGTAACAAAATGAGACAAAATAAGGAATGAAATGCTACGAGAGCAGATGGGAGTTAGCAAGATATTGTAGACACAAATACCTAACAGGGTATGGGCATTTTAGAAGAATGTCAGAGGAAAGGAAGCCTTCTAAAATACGTCACTGGAGAACTCCATGTCAGAGAAAAAGAGGAAGACGGCCATGCGAGTAGAGGACCGGCAAGTTAAGGAGGAGATGGAAATTTGGATGCGAGATACGTCACTTGCTGTAGAAAGCGCGAAAAGAGATGTTAAGAGTTGTAGATGGATGTGTAGTTTCAGAAAATAGTGCCTTGTTTCTTTTTACTTTGAGATTCGTAAGACTTACTCATTCTTTCAGTACCAGCTGTCCTTCAATCAATATCAAAACGAATCGGCAGGCATGGAAAATATTTTGAGCGGCTTATGTAGATGATGTGATGTGACTGGTGTGGCTACAGCGTATCATCTCGATAGCATGTATGCATTTTACCAACGATTTGAACCCAGTGGTCTTCATTAAGGACTGTTAGCTCACCGGAGTCGCGTTTGGGACGAGGACGGTTCAAATCAACATCCGGAAACATAGATTTAGGTTTCCCATGATATCGCTAAATCATTCCAGGCAAACACCGGGATGGTTCCTTTGCAAAGGGCACGGCCGATATCCCTCTCTCTCCTCTCGTAATCCGAGCTGGTGCTCCGTCTCTAATGACCACGCCGTCGACGTGGCGTCGAGCTCTAATTTTCCTTCCTGCCTTCCTTTTACATCTGTTGCTTTACTTTAATGTTGAGTCTTCAGTACAAGAGCGACAAATTTAAGTCAATGGCAAAGCACTTGGGTGCAAAATACACTACTGGCCATTGAAATTGCTACACCACGAAGATGACAAGCAACAGGCGCGAAATTTAACCGACAGGAAAAAGATGCTGTGCAATGTAAATGATTAGCTTTTCTGAGCATTCACACACGGTTGGCGCCGGTGGCGACACCTAAAACGTGCTGACATGAGAAAGGTTTCCGGCCGATTTCTCATACACCAACAGCAGTTGACCGGCGTTGCCTGGTGAAACGTTGTTGTGATGCCTAGTCGAAGGTGGAGAAATGCGTACCATCACGTTTCCGACTTTGATAAAGGTTGTATAGTAGCCTACCGCGTTTGCGGTTCATCGTATCGCGACATTGCTGCTCGCGTTGGTCGAGATCCAATGACTGTTAGCGGAGTATAGAATCGGTGGGTTCAGGAGGGTAATACGGAACGCCGTGCTGGATCCCAACGGCCTCGTATCATTAGCAGTCGAGATGACAGGCATCCACATGGCTGTAGCGGATCGAGCAGCCACGTCTTGATCCCTGAGTCAACAGATGGGGACGTTTGCAAGACAACAACCATCTGCACGAACAGTTCAACGACCTTTGCAGCAGCATGGACTATCAGATCGGAGAACGTGGCTGCTGTTAGTCTTGACGCTGCATGACAGACAGGAGCTCCTGCGATGGTGTGCACTCAACGACGAACCTGGGTGCACGAATAGCAAAACGTCATGTTTTCGGATGAATCCAGGTTCTTTTTACAGCATCATGATGGCCGCATCCGTGTATGGCGACACCACGGTGAACGCACATTGGAAGCCTATATTCGTCATCGCCATACTGGCGTATCACCCGGCGTGATGGTATGGGGTGCCATCGGTTAGACGTCTCGGTCACCTCTTGTTCGCATTGGCGGCACTTTGAACAGTGGACGTTACAATTCAGACGTGTTACGACCCGTGGCTCTACCCTTCATTCGATCTCAGCGAAATCCTACATTTCAGCAGGATAATGCACGACCGCATGTTGCAGGTCTGTACGAGCCTTTCTGGATATAGAAAATGTTCGACTGCTGCCCTGGCCAGCACATTCTCCAGATCTCTCTCCAATTGGAAACGTCTGGTCAATGGCGGCCGAGCAACTGACTCGTCACAATACGCCAGTCACTACTCTTGATGAAGTCTGGTATCGTGTTGAAGCTGCATGGCCAGCTGTACACGATATCCAAGTTCTGTTTGACTGAATACCCAGGCGTATCTAGGCCGTTATTACGCCAGAGGTAGTTGTTCTGGGTACTGATTTCACAGGATGTGTGCACCCCAATTGCGTGGAAATGTAATCACGTGTCAGTTCTAGTATAATATATTTGTCCAATGAACACCCGTTTATCATTTCTTCTTGGTTTAGTAATTTTAATGGCCAGTAGTGCAGTAGTCCAACGCTATTTCTATATCACGCCGGGACGAGGCGTATAAAATATTGTTATGCAGGTGGAAGGTACGGAGGCAGGTTATTTGTGGTTTTTCCCGCAGAATAATGAGAGTAGCTATATTCAGAGTCTCCTCAATATACCATATTTTCGTTCTTAAGCGTAAATTCGATCCCCTGCTCTCAAAAAACTTCAGTTTCTAAGAAGCCGATTACCTATAAATTCCGAGCGCTTTTACGTTCCGTGTCAGGAATTACTTCTCGGTAAAGCAGGCTCTCGGAAAACAATAATGTTGCGCCGCTGATTTACTACGGGATTCGAAATAAAAGGAACGGCGCACGCCGTCTCCATAAGGGGAAGTTGGTCCTCCGCAGATATCATCTCAAGATTTCAATTTTATTGTTCTCCCCTGACGGCGGGCGGACGAGGTGAAATAAAAATTCCCCCCCCCCTTCGCCCCCTCCCCCCTAGCCCCCGTCTTCCCCCGCGGAACGAAAATGTGGCGGAGCAAAGAGGGGTGAGAATGGATATGAATATATGGCCCGTTGCTTAAACACTCCGGTTAAATGACGGTCTTCTATTTTTATCGGTCCTATTCATCCATATTTTTCCCTCCTCCTCGGAGTCCAATAGCGCGGCAGAGTTTGGCGCCCCCCCCCCCCCCCCCCTGTCTTAGGCGGCAGTAGCGGTGTAGCTGGTGAATTGTAATTTACAGCGAGCAGGATGACGATCGCGGAGAACTGAACGGCAATTTGCTAGCGTAGGAGATGATGACTGGCGGAAAGGGAGGCAGAAATCTGAGAGAGAGGGAGGGGGACAAAAGAAGCGAACGACTTGATTAC